>NW_026887959.1:0-9422 GCF_032173495.1 Musca vetustissima | reverse complement strand
ATTAAAAAAATTTATTAATTAAGAAAAAACATTTTGTCAAATTATTTTCTTCTCTATGTTTCAAATGAATTTATCCAAAGTTACAAGTATTTGACATAATTTTTGCTCATTTGCCAGCCGATTGAAGTTCGTCGAAATTTCAAATCGAGTTCGGAAGAAGTTTCCTTAAAAATATATAAAGTTTGATATCTTCAACTGAAAAAATTCCAACTCAAAAATAAACCGGAAAATCAGCAAACAATTGTTACAAAGCTTTAACTTCACAAATTGCAGGGCTGTCAGAAGAAATTATTTTTCTTCGTTGTCTTACCTAAAATAGTTTAACCCGTCCTATAATAAACATGGTATGTAATCGCCCTATTATTTATACTTACATTCCAATTATCTCCACATTATGTATATTTGTAATAGCATCCATATGTTGAGTTTCTAAAGAAAATCAATGGATGTTCAGAAAAAACTAATCAATGTCCACACTGGCCAAAAGGTGACTAACATTTGTTACGGTAATCTACTCCCACATAAACAATAGCATATTTGTTGTTAAGCACTAACAAATAAAAATAAATGAGTTGTGTAATAAAAGCATAAGACCGAACTAATGCGAACTGGGATGGTACATCGCAGAAGAAAAATAACAGAAAATCCTTGTAATTTATAAAAAAGTCATTCCATTTCAGTAGCTCCGATTCCGTCTTTGTAAATTGGTCAAGTTCAAAGTTGTCGTCTTTACGGATGTACTTTTTGTCGCCGTGTTCTCATTTGTGTTTATTGTCTGTTGCCATCCCAAGCACTGTTAGGATTACCTTTCTTGTTAAATTGTCCTTAAACGATGGCCATTATTTATACTATCATTTTGGGTTTTTCTTTTCTAACTTCTTTGGATTTGTCCTTTTTGGCCAGAGAGTTTATCTGTTGTGCAACGTTTTGGAAGTTATAAATATTCCATGCAATAATATATAAAAATTATCTTAATGATGCTAGCTTTATGAGGAAGTGGCTGTGATAAAGCCCCTTATGACATAGACTAATTAGTAATGTTCTTTTGATTTTTGGAAAATAAATAAATGTTATCGCAGATGGATCCGAATGATTAATAATTATTAATAAGAAAATATTATTGAATGGAATGTGGAATTTATTAACATACATTTTGTTTGTGAGAGATTGAAGAAACTGGACAGCTGTGAGGAACATACAGTGGCTCCAAATACAATCACTTTCAGAGTTGATTTATTCATGTCCGTCTGACCATGTACTTTTGTGAGCAAAGTACAGGTCGCACATATGATCCGATTTGTAATAAATTTGGCACAGGTTACTTATTTGACCGAAGGACGCACCGTATTGGAATTGGAGAAACCTGTTCAAATTTAGATATAGCTCCCATATATAGTTTCGTCCGAGTTGATCAAACATCAAACTCCCAATAGTGTTCCGATTTAGACAACATTTAGTACAGAGTATTGCAACAGGCCCTGATTGCTGTGCGTCAGGTTTTGTTGGAATCGGTTCAGATTTAGAAATAGGTCCCATATATATATATATATATATATATATGTATGGGTCCCGTATTTTGTACAGCTTATTGAACTAGGTTCAGATTGATGTATACGAAATTGTACTACACTGTGGCACAGGGTATTATGTACATATGTTGGTAACAGGCAAAAGAAAACGAGATAGGCATATGGTTCCTTTTGAGAATATGAATAGACTCACTTTCTAAGTCGATATATGCATGTCCGTCTGTCCATGTAAATTGTAAACAAAGGTCGCATTTATAATTCAAATTGGATGAAATTTGGCACAGCTCATTTATTTGTCCCAGGGACGAACACTATTGAAATTGGGAAAAATCAATTCAAATTTAGATATAGCTCCCACATATATTTTCGCCCGATTTAAGGTAAATGGCGTAGCAAACTCCCTATATATCTTTCGATTTTTACGAAATTTGGCATAGCGTACTGAATTAAGTCTTAAACGATGTGTGTTAAATTTCAAGCAAATCGGTTCGGATTTAAATACAGCTTCAGATTTTATGTAAATTGTGCCAAAGTTTGTCCGATTGCCACACAATTTTGTCCGACTTGACACACAATTTTGAATAACGTACTGAATTTACTATAACATAAGGTGTGGAAAGTTTTGTTGAAATCGGTTCAAATTTAGATATAGCTCCTATATATAGGCTCGTCCGATTTTAAGTAAAAGCTGCACCAAAGACCCAATGTTCAAAGTAATGAAGTTAATTTTTATATCCTAGAGTGTGGAAAATGTTGTTGAAATAGGTTCAGATACAAAATAAATTATATATTTTTAATTACTTTTAACGTCTTATATAGATCATTGCCCAGAAGAAACGGCTGAAGGCGTGAGATGAGGCTGGGTTTTTTAAATTCCAACTAGAAGGGCACGAAAAGTTCTAAAATGTACCAAATATGGTACCCATTGTATTAGGCGAACGAGAAGAGCTAGAATTCTGAAATCACTGATGGAACGTTAGAAAGATGTACAAAGGGTTTTTTTTTTTTTTTTTTTGAAAATCGCCATTTAAGTGTAGGGGAGAGAGGGGCACCTTTCGAGGTGGGGCACATTTAAACAGCGCTCATAAAATCTTGGTTTAAAATTTTTTCGACCCGCAACCACATTTTTGTATATGGCAATCTTGTTCTCTATCTGCGTAAACCACTTTGGCTAGCTTTTTCAGTTGTCGAGTATAAAACTGAGTTTTCAAAAATTTCTAATGGGCTAACACGTTTTGAACACTTTGACTTCGTCCATTAAAACAGTAATAAAATATTTATATCATGCATAAAGTACGACATATGCATATTCATTGTAGAGGTAACATATGTACCTATTAGTCAAAATATATAGTAAACCAAAAGTTATAAAGTAAAAAAATTGTATGAAGCTTGAACAAAAAAAGTGTCCAACGTGCCCCCCTCTCCCCTATTAAAAGTACTAAACTTTACTAAATTTAGTTCTATTTGTATATATATTGAACATATATAGCTAGAATCTTGAAATTTTTAAGGAATACATTTTGACAAGTGGTGTTGATGTATGTTTTAAGAAATTCGTACTTATGTATATAAAAAGTACAAAATGGTACTAAATTTGGTACTTTTTAGGAAGTTCATACTTATTGGTACTAAAAGTAGGGGAGAGGGGGGCACCTTTGAACACTTTTTGCTTTCAAGCCTTATAAAATTTTTTATTTTATAATTTTTGGTTTCTTATAAATTTTAACTAATAGGTACATATGTAACCTTTAAAATGAATATACATATGACATACTATAAGCTTGATAAATATATTTTATTACTGTTTTAATGGACGAACTCAAAGTGTTCAGGGGTTGGCATTTTTGAACGACATGGTGTTTTACAGTGTTTATGTTCAAATATGTATGTATTTTATTCACACATATCAGAAATGCATTAATTCATTAAAAAATATAAAAATGTTCAAAATTTAAAAAATTTAGATCAAAAGTTATTAAAACATAAAATGACTTAAAAACAAAAATTAATATGGTGAAAAATATAGTAAATTTCGTAATCTTATTAGCCCATTTGAAAATTTTAGAAATCGAAGCCAAAAGTTAAAAAGTCCTTTTTTTACTCGAGTTTAATGGGCATGTTCAAAGGTGTCCCACCCATGGCATTTTACGGAAATTTAAAATAACTTTTTTTGTAATAAATATATATGAAAGAAATTACATTAGTTATGTTTGAAATGATTGTTGGAATGCAAAAAATTTGCTTGGCGAAGGAAAACAATCACAGAATTCTTCCTGCGCCCTTACAACCAAATGAATAAAAGTTTACAATGACACTGAGAAAACATGGTCACCCATGCACAATTTTTCGACAACTGAAAAATCAAGTCAAAGTGGTTTACGCATATAGAGAACAAGATTGCCATATACAAAAATGTGGTTGCGGGTCGGAAAAATATTAAACCAAGATTTTATGAGCGCTGTTCAAAGGTGCCCCCCTCTCCCCTACTATATGGTACCAAATGTAGTACAATTGAATTTAGCTTAAAGGGATAGAGCTGAACACCTGAAATTTGGAATTAAGATTACTGTTGATGATTGAGCTATAGATACATTTTGGAAACTCGTAAAATTTGCAGTAATGGTTGCTGTAGGAATATAGAATTAAGATATATAAGCATAGTACTTATGTGTACTAAATGGTACTATAGTTGGTTGCTGTTGGAATATAGAATTGAGATATAGAAGCATAGTACTTATGTGTACTAAATGGTACTATAGTTGGCACAACTTGATTATGTGTGAACGGATAGAGCTGGACTCCAGAATTTTGGAATTGCAATTACTGTTTGAGTGTAGGATTGACGTAGTTTAGGAAATTCTCGATTACAGAACCAAAAACTACTGAATCGTACCAAATAGTTTACAAATTGTATTTGCGTTAACGAACAGGGATCCTGGATTTTTTAATTAACATTGCATTTGGAGTGCAGGATGGCGATATGTCCGAAGTTTTGAAAATTTGCCCCTATTTGTACTAAATGGTACTAAATTTATAGTACAACAAATTACACAGTATTCCCGACTTTCATATGTAATATATATTTTTTTTGTTGCCTTTGCACTTTTCTAGTATATGTATATATCGTCACCATAAATGCAAACGGACGTAACTACACTTTTACTAATTTTACAACAGAAGCAAAAAACGTCATAAAATCTGTAAAAATTGAGTATGGATGGATTCTTTTTTTAAAAGTTTAACTGCAATATAGAGCCGTATTTATTTTTTGAAAAAACTATATACTTTTTTAATTTTTATTTATTTATTTTTTTTAAGGTTTTATGTCAGTTACGTCTTTATACCCTACACAACTATGTTGTCAGGGTATTATAGCTTTGTGCAGCCCCAAATGTTTGTAACGCCGCGAAATATTGGTCCTAGACCCACCTTTAAGTATACCGATCGTCATATCTCGACTAGCTGAGTCGATCTAGACATGTGTGTCCGTCCGTCCGTCTGTCCATTATAATTTGTAAACACGATACAGGCCACAGTTATGGACCAATCTTCACGAAATTTTGCATGTAGGATGGGTTCTGGCCAATGAAGACCCCTATTGTTTTTGGAAAAGATCGGTTAATATTTAGGGGATGAAATGGACCAAATACTAAATTTTTGTCGGTTTTTCTGGTCGCTCCAGAGGCCGCAATTATGACCCAAACACCGCGAATTTTTGCATGGAGAAGGGGATCGGGCCAGAGAATAAGCATGCATGTTTTGATAAAGATCGGTCAATATTTAGCGGGTTAAATGGACCCTGACTTTTGTGTGAAAAATGACAAAATTTGTATTCTATGGCATATATATTTACTCCTGGAGGATGTAGACCCCAGAAGTTCATAGCATATCCAAGAGGAGTGGTTGGCCTTTAAATTGATACCAAATATAGTGATGTATCTACTCAGATGTGGGAGTTACAGTCAAATATTTACAGGTGCTTACGTATTCAGATATTATTAATAACCCATTACCACATTGGAGGGAGAAATATCGCGCTGATGGCTTTGAAATTTTTCATGAAGTTCCAGTTATAGTCAAGAACAACGCCTACAATTTTCGGCGATGATCAGATTAAAATTTTGGGATGAAATGGACGAAAAACATAATTTTTTGTGTGTTTTCGAGTAGAGTATAATCCGAAAATCACAACACAACCCACCGTGAAGGTAATCTGGACAAGTAATTAGAAGGACTGTACTGAATATTCGAAAAAAGTAAGAAAGAGGTGTTGTTAACCTCTAATCGGACACGAGGGGGCAAATATCACGAAATATTACTCAGACTCGGAATAAACATGCTCAGAAAGTTAGAGTTCGTGGTAGTTGTGTAGGGTATCGTATGGTCGGTCCCGTCCGACTATACTGTTCCGCTCACTGGTTTTCACATGATATTTTCTGAAACAAAAAGGCTTAACTACAACATAACTATAGTAAAAATGACTAATAATTAACCGATTGAGACTAAAATTTTTGCAGCGTACCAAATTGAGTCCACAGTGCCGTGTGTTAAGTTTTGTTGAAATCGCTCCCACATATATTTTCGTTCGATTTTATGTAAATTATGTATTAAAGCCACTATATTTTTGTTCTTTCGATTTTCACAAAAATTTGCATTGCGTAATGGATTGTGTTAAATGTCGTGAAAATGGGCTCAGATTTAGACAAATCACGAAATTTGGCATAGTGTACTAAATTGCGTGTAGAATGGTGCGTGCTATATTTCGTGAAAAGCGGTTCAGATTTCGATATAGCTCTCATATACATTTTCGACCGATTTTAGGTAAACGCTGCACTAAAGATATAGAATATTTCTTCGATTGCGAAAGAACTTTGCACAGGGCGCTTTTCCACCCATTAGGAAACAAAACTACCTATTTATAGCTGATTAGATAAAAAAAAAAAAAAAAACATTAATATACGGAGTATTGGGGTACCGCTATATGGGAGCTAACCTAAAAAATTGGCCGATATATCTCATTTTCAATACCAAACATTCCAGAAGTAAAATTAACACTAGATTGCCGAAGGCGGTTATTTTGACCGATTTTCAATTTCAATTAAAAAAACAACTGACACAGTTTTTTAAAATTTGGTGACTTTTTTATAAAAAAAGACAATTCTATGTTGTACAAAAAGTCACCAAATTTTAAAAAAGCGTCATTATATGCACAGTTGTTTTTTTACTTGAAATTGAAAAGCGGTCAAAATGACCGCCTTCGGCAATCTAGTGTTAATATAAGTTCAGAATTTTTATCTTCAATATTGCGAGCTTTAGTTTTTTACAGGAGTGACAGCGGTTTGCATTAATTAAAACATACGTCCGTTTGATTTTTTTAAACTAAATGGCTATTTTTGACGTTAGATGTTTAAATTTTTCTCTGAACATGTAGTTTGATTAAACGTACAATAATCAAACAAAATGTCAATTTCGAATTTTTTTTGTAGTTACGTCCGTTTGCATTTTTATAATGGAGGTTTCAGAGAATTTCAAGCACATTATATGTACGTTGCTATTACGAAATATTTCACTTGACTACTTAAGGCCCAAATTTGACGCAGTCGGTATGCTAATTGGCCAACTGCAATTAAACAATTAGCATAAAATCGGAAGGAAATATATATGCCGCCTACATCTGAATCGGAAACGATGGGCATGCATAATTCGATTTGTAAGTGACTCTATGTAGTCCCTTATAGTACGTTTACATTGTACCGGATTAAGTTAACACAGTGGGTTTTAATTGTCAATTCCATTATATATTTGTTAAATAAATTCTCCTAAAGTAGGTTAACCCTGCAAAAAGTTCTAATGTACATGTCGTTTTGCAAATCGATTCATTCTCAAACGAATATTACAAACATATGTAAAAAGTCACAATATCCTCAAAATGGAACATTTTCACACACATTAAATTACGATACATTTGCAAACATTATATATATAGAACGATAGAAATGAATATTCCAGTTCCATCAAATGCTTGGCATGTAATAATCTCACAATATCTCTCATGTAAAACTGTCATATATCTGTAGTTGGATGTGTGTTCTAGCTGCGAAATGCGGAAACCATGTAAAGTTCGGCCGGCCCTAAATTTTTATAGATGGGGTTATTGAACTTAGAACTTAGTTTTTATTCGCCAGGAATGCCAAATTAAAGCCACATCGATGAGAAAATTCAGAGAAAATATTATTAATACCAAAAATGAGGGGGAATCACAAAATGATGCTATGTCAAAACATCTGAATGATGTCTCTTCGCTCTCCAAGAACTTTCACTGCTAAACCATTACTAACAATCATTTACACGCTTTCTTACAGCATGAAACAAAATATTCCCTTATCATGTGGAGGCGTTTGCTTCAAGTAATATTAAACTGGTATTTTCCACGGTTCCAGTTACAATCCAGGACTCAATGTTTTAAGATTTAATACGCCACAGGAAGGGAAGTAAATGTTTAAGGAGAAAATTCAAAAGGAAAATGTGAAAAATACCCAAGTGCGTCCTTTATGTTTAATGCCACTTCTTTGTGCTAACTTTCCAGCCAATTATATCCGGCTAGTCTTCCTGTTTGGTGAAGCATGATTTCATATTTACTCACAAGCATCCTTCTCCGTGATTTTATTTAAGAATTACGGAAAAATAAAATTTTATGAATATTTAGGCATATGTAGTTACGACAATTGAAATCACAATAGTGTCTGAAATTTGGCATTTATTTTCTCAGATCTTACACAAAATATTACCGGGCGATTTAGATAGGCAAGGTTGATTATACTTTCCTACTCACTCTTCGTAAAATAAGGAAACAAAAAGTTATGTATGTTGCTACATACAATGTTCATTTGTTATTTGTCCATGATTTCAATAACGATACAGCACTGATTGTTTTAATATTTGATTGATTTGATTTGATTGAAGAGGAAGTAAAAGTCAAAAGCGGAAACTTCAAATGGAAAATGTGAGGAAAATACACAAAGTTTATAAGAAGAGGCATCCGATACATTGTAAACTATACAGAGTGTGTTCTGTTTGTCATAAATATCTTCTTAGTGTCATTTTGACAAAACATGATATCCGTTTAGTCTCCCTGTTAACCGAAGTAGATGATGGGAGAACTCACACCTTAATTTTCACCCACAAAAACGGAAATATAAATACATACATTATATCGTTGCGATGATGGCACAATTTAGGCGTTGTGGGTCATACTACATCCAATGACACAATACAAGTTGTAGGTGAAACATCTTCCCTTGGGACATATTTGAGACTTTTTAGTTTACTTCAAATCCGTTTGTCAACAACAACATCAAATATATTTATGTTATGTCCACTCCTCTATTATAGTGTATATTGATGGCAACATAAATGTTGCAACTTATGGATATAAATATCATTTTATGGATATTAAGTTATTAAGTTTCGTCCTGCACCATGGGAGGCTCTTTTTAACTGTCTCTATGAGTTTCTGAAGATACTCATGTTGTACCAGTAAGGAAAGTTCGTTGCTTGTTTGCTGCACAACTTACATTAAATCGGACGAAAAAATATACAGGTTATACCTACATACACACGAAATCTAAATCTGAAACGATTTAAACGAAACTAAATGAACTTCATTGTATTGGGGAACATTCACAACTTCTATTATACATTTGCTTCAGCAACACAAACAGCAGAACCCTTCGAGGGCGACCTTAACAGTACAAAGACTGGGTCATTTTTATTATCCCACCAAGAAAGTTCAAAAGTCAGACGGGGCCGAATATATGACACCCTTTACCACTTTGGATTAAATAAAATCTGTGATCTGTATTTACATGTGAACCGACTTGAATCAATTCA
>NW_026887958.1:0-9375 GCF_032173495.1 Musca vetustissima | reverse complement strand
TGAATACAAATGTGTTTAACCATTTGTGAACAAATTCGCGAAATACAACTTATATCAATTCATTTAATTTATATTTGAAATACAAGATTTAAAACGGCTATAACTTTTGTGCGCAGCATCCGAATTTGTGAACGCGAACAGATTTAGAATCAGCATATTTTTCTTAATCTATGTACCAAATATCATGAATATGCTCGCAAAAAAATTTTTCAAATTATTTAAATCGAATTTTTAAAGAATTTTGTAATTTCCCATATATATATGAGACCTTCTTCAGACTAATTTCCTATTTATAAAAACATGTCTATAGGTCCCCTGCAGGTAGTATATGTCTTCTTATAATGACCCACTTTTAGATGTAGCATTCACCTATAACTCCTTCACCACCCTTTCTAAGTGATTTTTTATAAACTTAATTATTAATAAATTCGCTGTGTACAATATAATTTTAGAGGTATTTTTTTCTTTCGCAATACAAAAAATGTTGCAAACAACAAAAGTGTATGGTTTATTCCATTCAGTATCTCTTTTGTTTCTTATTTTGTTTCTTATTTACAAACACGTGTAAACAGAACAACATTTTCGGACTCCTCGAATTAACATATAATTGTCAAGAAAGTCTCGAAGATACATTTTTATGAGAGGTCTTTCGTGGAAACAAATATTCTTCAGATGTGCAATTTCTGTAAACGCATGTCGTATATATTTTACTTCCTACAGTGTACGTGACTTACTGACTATCTTACGTCGCTGAGTACAAATTTCCTTAATCCGTATTTTACACAATACCCATCCGCATTATTTTGAATTAACATAGAGCATTCTGTCGTATTATATATCTGTCCAGGCGTTATTACTAACACTCATTCGCAAGTCATTTAACTGCACAATCATTGACACATAAAATGACTAAAATTTGAGAAAGCGAAAGTGCTACTCTTCGCCTGATGTTGCTATTAAATTAATGTTAGGATCTGAGGAGACTCCCCATTATCAGTTGCAAAAATTCTGTTTAAAACTATAACTTCTCAAGAATGTCTCATTAAAATTTTAAGTGCAAATCTCAAACTCTCTGGATGATATAGCCGATTTATTGTGCTGGCATCAAGTGATGGCAAGAGTGCTTCTCAAACTTTAAATGCGTTTATTCTAGAACCAGTGCTTTTACGATTGGCGGGCAATTGGTGCCAAATTTGAACACCTTTTTAATACGATTAAACTGTGCAACACAAAAAATAATTACCGGGAAATTCCAACAGATTATGAAAGAGGGGCTAAAAAAATAAGACACGTGTATCGGGGTTTTGAAAGTTTACGTCGGGAGGTAACCTAAAAAGGGGTATATACATTATATATATATAGATTTCTCTTGTTCAGTGACTTATGCTAAAAATTGATGCAGAACATTTTTGTCTATTATACTATACTTCTAAAACGACATCTTGTGGGAAAGATGGGTAAAACCCAGTAATAAGTACGATATTAATCCTAAAATCAGTTTTTGTCTTTTTAAGATTTTTGACGTTTAGGCTGATTTTTGAGTTTTAGTGTATTCTAAGACTTATAGTAAAACTTTATGTTGAACATTTCTGTAGAATATTCTGAACAGATTTAACCCCGTTTTGAATGAGTTTTCAATCACTCCTGAGTCGGATGAGGGTTAAAGTTGCATACCAAAATATTCAGCGATATTTTATCAGTAATATTGCCGAAGACAATATATACCTAAAATGTAAGGATTTCACGAAATCATAATTCGAAAATTATCAAAATTCTAGAAAAGGGGGAATATTGTCCCCCCTTTTTAGGTTACCTCCCGAAGTAAACTTTCAAAACCCCGATACACGTGTCTTCTTTTTTTAGCCCCTCTTTCATAATCTGTTGGAATTTCCCTGTAATTATCAAAAAAATTCAATTTTGTCGCACAGTGTTATTTATTTATATATTCTTTTTTTAATTTTTTGTTCCGTTTGTGACTCATCGAAATAATCCTTTCCGACCCTATGATATATATATATGTTTTTAATCGGCGTAAAATTCTATGACGATTTAAAAATTTGGCGGGTAATAATGACGATTTAATAACTTGGCGGGTAATGGAATAGCTCCCATTTAAGGGGACAGTCCCATTTGCTGTATTTTGAAGGCGCTAGCTTCATTTCAACCGAAGCAGCTGTAATTTCGCTTAAATAGTTCTGAAAATTCATTAAGTGAGGTAAAATACCTTCTCGCAGCAATGTTTTAAATATGGACTCATATTACAAACTTTTCCCATGAGAAGCTCCCGTTTTTATAGTGGTCCCCATTACCCGACTTTGAATTATTGTTCAAGTTCGTGAAATGCATAAGATTGGAACACCCTGTATTTTGATTGTCAGACCATCACAACTCTGCTCGATCTGGTGACAATGGTGTGCAGCTTGGGATTTTTCGTTGGATGCACAAATAGCGCTCTAGTTGGAAATTATTCTAGCAAGTAATTGTTCTTTTTGTAATTTTTTTTTTATTTTCTCACTCGTTGTAACATAGTTGAGCAGAGCGAACGTCTGCAAAAAATGTTTGTGAATTTTTAATTAAAAAGTCGGTTTGTTTTAAATTTGTATTAGAAAATATAAATAAAGGAGGAAAGTGTTTTCTTTCCCAAACTCCCGACAAAAAGTAAAAGTGTTTTTATTTATTTTAAAGTTGTGCCTGATTGCCGTTGTTGTTCCAGTTGTGCTCCACCGGTGATTTTACGTTGTTGTTGGGATTTTGCCCAAACTAGTTTTGAGACAAAACAATTATTTTATTTAAAAATGATTTTCGGTTTAAATAAAAAATGAAAATTAAAACACATTGATTGTAATTATAGCTAAACCTACATTTTTGTTGTGGAAAATATAAAAAGTTGTAAATATTGTCCCAAATTTCGGGATAGCCTCCATATAATGGTGCCATCATTATTCGGTTTATTGGAGGGATTTGGCCACGTTTTTCAACCTAACCAGCTGTTAGTTGGTATTTTAGGTTATTTTTGAGTAGAAAATCGTCCTTCTATACATTAGGGTGTTCCCCATTATTCGTTATTTTGGTGGGTTTGGGCACGTTTTTTTACCAGAATTGGCTGTAATTTGAGTATTAAGTTGTAATGTAGTGTCAACCTTAATAACAGAATTTATCAACCGACCCATTTTCCGTATTTTGTGAAGGCTTTAACCGCAGTGCATGAAGTATTAGTGATATGTCATTCCGGGATATTGGATTGCAGCACACTTTTTTTTGGAAAATTGTTTTGGTATATACATAAATGCCCCGATTCATTTTCGGTATTATTAAGTTATTTACAGAATTTTCTCAATGAAACGGATTACTGTTACAGGTTAATGTTTTAAGAATATAGGTTAATGTTTTAAAATAGCCCTTACACAAATGTCCGTTTAATTTTCGGTATGTTGAAGTCCCTACGAAAATTAAACGGATATTTGGAATATTCTTTTACAGCATCAAGAACCTATAACCGCAAAATGCAATAATATAGCTCAATATAAAGATCCCTATCAATTTAAATAATTTTAAACTTATACTTGTTTAATTATATGGCTTTAAACTTACTTTCGTGACATAATTTAAGAATTACATACAATTAACCTTGATATATTATTTGTAAATGTGTTGTGGATGACGACACCAACCACATTGTTCGCCAATTACAAACATATTTTAGATGTGATTAAAATTTAATTACAATTCTGGTTATTTAAGAACTCTTTTTAGGTGTAGCCAAATTACACAAATAAATAAATAATGTAATTAACAAAGAGCTCATTATTATTTATTTATTTCAATATTTTGAAATGTTTACACAAAATTACATTTACTGTCAAGCGCAGAAAGAAAGGGTAATGTTTAATATGCCAATGATATAAATATTTGACTCATCTATGGTGTCATCGCCCACATTTTAATGTGGATTTTTTCAACTGTTTTATTTAAAATTTTGACCAAAAATTTGTTTTTGTTTGTAATTTTAATTATAAAGTTCATACATTAAAATTTGCTTAAATTGATTATAATTATAAATTATTTGTTCATTAGCCCGCGCATACATGCATGAACATATACAAACACAAACAAATTAAAAACAACATTGTTGTATCGATAAATTATTCAAACAATCTACATCCCAAGGGCTGGCGCAAGGGTGACATAAAAAGGGTGTCATAAAGAAACCAGTAACGAAAGTAGTAAAGTCGGACGGGGCCGACCATATTATACCCTTCACCACTTTGGGTATATTCAATAGATGAATCCTCACAGACGTTGAAGGACCATAAACACGAACATGGATCCATAAACATGTCATTCTGCAACCTATACAAATTTTTCATTTGGTCATATATAGAGTTGCTATAGATATAGTAAATATATATATATATATATATAATGTGAACCGAGTACAATGAGACTTGCCAGAGATTAACATATATTAACTACAGTTCATTGTACAAAATTGTGTGACAATCGGATAAACTTTGGGTCTTTAGTGCACAATTTACATAAAATCGGAAGAAAAGATATGTAGGAGCTATATCTGAATCTCAACCAATTTTCACGACACTTAACACACATCATTCTAGACCTAGACCTAATTTATTAAGCTATGCCGTGCAAGTCGAAAGACATATATTGATTTTGGTGCACCATTTACATTAAATCGGACGAAAATATATATGGGAGGTATATCTAAATCTAAATCATTACGCTATGCCAAATTTCGTGCAAATCGAAAGATATATAAGGACTTTGATACACCATTTACATTAAATCGGACGAATATATATATATATATATATATATGTGAGCTATATCTAAATCTGGACCGATTTTCAGGAAACTTCACACACATCATTCTAGAACAAATTCTGTACGCTGTACCAAATGTCGTTCAAATCGAAAGATAAATAAGGACTTTGGGTCACCATTTACATTAAATCAGACGAAAATATATATGGGAGCTATATATAAATCTGGACCGATTTTCACGAAACTTAACACACATAACTCAAGACTTAATTCAGTACGCTATGCCAAATTTCGTACAAATCGAACGATATATAGGGACTTTGGTACACCATTTACATTAAATCGGACGAAAATATATATGGGAGCTATATCTAAATCTGGACCGATTTGTAGGAAATTTGACACACATCAGTCTAGACCTAATTCATTACGTTATGCCAAATTTCGTGCAAATCGAAAGGCATATAGGGACTTTGGTACACCATTTACATTAAATCGGACGAAAATATATATGGGAGCTATATTTAAATCTGGGCCGATTTTCAGGAAACTTAACACACATCATTCTTGACCTAATTCAGTACGCTATGCCAAATTTCGTGCAAATCGAAAGATATATAGGGACTTTGGTACACCATTAACATTAAATCGGACGAAAATGTATATGGGAGCTATACCTAAATCTGATCCGATTTTTCTCAATTTCAATAGGGTTCGTCCTTGGGCCAAATAAGAGACCTATGCCAAATTTCATCCAATTCGGATCATAAATGCGACCTGTACTTTGTTTGCAATTTAACATGGACAGACGGACGGAACTACGGACATGAGTAAATCGACTCAGAAAGTGATTCTATGCGTATTCTTAAAAGGAACAATGTGTCTATCTCGTTTCCTTTTGCCTGTTACAAACATATGCACAAAGACATAATACCCTGTACCACAGTGTGGTGAAGGGTATAAAAAGTTGCGGCTAACGTAAAATAATTTATGGAAAAATTATATTCGTTCCTATCGTTGTATATGACAACATGTTAAAGCTGTATAAATGAAGGCGCCTACCAATGTGTCGGACTATTTTAAATTTTTGTGTGTGGTGCTTTCAGTTGTGAGTTACACGGTGTTAAAAATGAAAATTTTGAAAAGGCGATACCAAGCGGCTAAAATTGTAAATGGTGTTTATAGTTCCGATACTGTAAGAGCTAATTATGCGCAATGTTGGTTTCATTGATTCTCTTCAGGAATTTTTGATGTTAAAGATGCACCTCGCACAGGTAGGCCGGTCGTCGAAAATGTCGATAAAATCGGAGAAATGGTCGAAGCCAGGAGGTAAAAATCGTTTAAATCATTTACAATAGATCAGAACTGGTCAACAAGAGAGAGGAGAAATCTGTTCAGATTTAGATATAGCTCCCATAGGTATTTCTGTCCGATTTTATGTGAATGGTACTACCCGATGATCTGAGCTACCCTAGAATCTATGCAATCCTAGGATATGAGACAATGGACTGGACAGCTCTTTGGAGCGGTGATTCCTTCAGGACAACGCTGGGCCTCACATATCTACAGTGACCCGCCAGAAACTTCCGGAGCTTGGTTGGGGAGTTTTCATTCATACGCCATATATTCCGGACTTGGTACCAAGCGATTATTATATTATTCTTGCATTGTAAAATTTCGTTACTGATAAAAAATTGGTTTATAGGGAGGGTTGTGAAAATTGACTACTAGATTTTTTTTTTGCAAATAGAGAGCAGGACTTCTATGAGAGAGTGTAATATAATTTAAAATACATTGTCAAATTTTAACGTATCAATAGTGTACAGTACTTAACATCATATCTTCTTGTTCACCGTCCGTCCATCAAACAGATAGCGATCATTAAACACTGCTCTGTTTTTTTCTCTCTTATTGCTTTACTGCTGTAAGAGGTTTGCTTAGTCTAGTAAATCGTGATTATCATTCTTTTCTATCAATCCACCAATCAGCAAAGACCTTGAAATTCTTTTGTGAGAAGTAAAAATTTCTAATAGAACTAAAATCTTTTAAAGCCCACGTGCAAAGTTATTACTTAAAATTCTTTACGTGTAATCCTTTAAATATAAATTCTAACTTAAATAAAAAATCGAGAGAAAATATACCTCAGAGCCGCCACGCGGTTCCCTCGATTTTTCCAAAGTACCCAACCATAAAAGGTTAGAAATTCTACCCGTAATCGAGAACAAACCCCTGATAAATATTGTGAAGGCCATAAACCAGTGCGTTATACAGTGTTGGAGGCTCCATCGGAGCCCCACCTAACCTCCATTCTGTCAGTACCAGACTTACATTTGTAGCGTAACAAAGCATTGCTGTACTCAACACAACACTACTAGAATTTGATAACACACTAATTGTCTCCCGGACGATCAATCTAAATTGAAACCACCAAAGGGACACATTTTACCCAAAAAAGTGGTTGCATGAAGTGATCCGCATCTGAAGTGATTTTAGAAAAAATTACAACATATTAATTATACAACGTTTATCTATGGAAATCTTATAAAATCTAAAAAAAATCAACTATCCTACATTACAACTAAATTGGATTGCTACGCTATTATCATAAATGTTGAAGATCATCAAAATTTGACTTAACTCATTTCATAATCGCATACAGTAATAATTTAAGAGAAAATTTGCATGGAGTCACCCATATCCATTATGTAACAAACGAGATGATCAATACATTACAAAGCTTTAACCTCAGTAAGTAAGCAAAGCAAAAGAAACAATAGAATTGATATTTTTATCACAGAACAGCAGCAACAAACAACAACAATAATGGAAGAGGCCTCAACCAACGGTGTTCTTGTTTGGTGAGTAAATTAATCCAAAATTTATACAGCGATCTTTGAATTTTTTTTTTTGCTTTGCTTTTGTGACGTCATCAATAACCAACAACGCATATAATTGATTTTGTGTTTCGCTAGCTTTGAAGTGTTTTGTTCTCTCTATTAAAGTAAACTCGACAAAAATTGTTTTCTATTCCTCTTTCATGAATGAAATTCTAGTTACACTCATGATAATAATCTTAATCATAATTATATTCATTTTATTACTCTTATTTTACTCTTATTATTCACATAATTATAATGAACGTAATTTTATTCATAATCCATATATTTTGATAATTACCATCACAATAATGATGCTTCGAAATAATCTTAGCCATATATATAAGTTAGACCACCCCAGTAAAATATTTTGAATTTTATATATAAATATATATATATATTTTTGAGTTACCTAAAAACTCTGATCAATGAATTTCTTTTGTCTAGCAATAAATGTTAACATTATGAATAGATAAGCCTCTAGAGTTTTCTTACAAGGTGTAATCGCAAAGTGACTTAACTGCTCATATAGGGATTTTAGCTACAAAAATGTGCAAAGCTATTATCATAGGTCGGGAGGGTATTGAGCACAGGACTCCAGTCCACCGGGAGATCCAAAAACGTATTTTGATTGATATTTGCTCCGCTTCCGTAATTTTGACCCAACTTGGGGAATATTTGTTGTCAGCTTTTGATATTGTGGTCAATCCATAGAAATTTGTATTTTTCTTCTTTAGAAACTTAGGGAGACTATAATAAATGTATTTCTGGTATGGATCACAATTTGGTAGGGAGTTGAGAAGAAAGAACCACCCCAATCCCGGCTGCTAGCTAGCCCCATTAATGGCTCCCGTCTATTCTCAACCCCAATGAACAAAATCAATTTTTATCTTTATGATCAATCTGAAATGGTACCATTACAAGAGGCATTATGATGTTGTCTTTAAAACGGTTGATTTTTCTTTAACATATGACATCGACAATGGGACCCGACGCTAGTCTGGTGCTTTTGGAATTTTAGATTAGGTCATTTAGCAGACGGTTCCAAAGTGGTGGTTAGCAGACGGTTCCAAAGTGGCGAACTTGCAATCTCCTATAATTACCTTGGTATTCTAGATTGTTGCGACGATATTTCTACTAGTTATGAAGTCTACAATTTCACTGATTTTATTTATGCATTTCCTGGAAATTGTACAGCTTCAAGTGGTGTTAGATGCTGCATATGCTGTAGAGGAAACTGTGGGACATCTCATATTCCGACGATGGCGTTGGCAGCGAAGATTATGAGGACACGCTGGGAGATGCAGCAACCTAAGTCTTATCACCGTAGTTTTGTAGTCAGCTGAGTCCTGAACAGTTGCGGAAACGCACCCATCCCAAACATCTATTGTATCTCAGCGAAGTTGATCAGTTGACCAGGGGCTGCCACATCAACTAATACTACTCCATTCACTACACTAGTTCCTTGAATGTTATAGGATTGCGCATCATCATCTTCTTCATGCAAGGACTTCAGTTCATGGATGTACTCTATGATATGGTCTGCACTATAATTTGGTTTTAATACCCTTCACCACGCTGTGGTACAGGGTATTATGCCTTCGAGACGAGATAGACACTTGGTTCCTTTTGAGAATATGCATAGAATCACTTTATGAGACGATTTATGCATGTTCGTTCATCACCGTCTGTCCATGTTAAAATGTATACAAAGTAC
>NW_026887957.1:0-93214 GCF_032173495.1 Musca vetustissima | reverse complement strand
AAGCCCCACCCGACTATATTTTAAATTACACAATTCAAAAACAGTTTTCTTTTTATCTAAACATATCTGAGTTTATAATATTTGACTACACCCCAATCTGCATTTACACTTATATTCGATTGCATATTTCGCATTACTTTTAAATGTAAATGAAGTACCTGTAAAAAAGGGGAAATGGGCTCAATTATCATTACAAAGCTTTAATGCATTAATTATGGCAAACCATTCTATTTAGATGTAATTAATTTTTAATTTCTTTTGTCATTATGTTATTAAAGTATTCAATTTTTTATGTGCCGCTTTTTTGTTGTCATCATTACATATTGCGGGACTATTCACGGGACTAAAACAACAATTTTTTTTTTCGATGAATAATGAAAACAAAACATTTTTTAATTAATTTATACTGTGCGGTGTGATTGTGTTTGTGTTTACATTGCAATTTTCCGAACAACACGAAAAAAAGAAGAAAAACATTGAATATCGAGTTCATTCCATTTTAATTTGCAATTTTATAGTTAGCAAAGTACTCTACGTGGTAATGATCTGTTACAAATTACTTTAATGAGGCGAATAGAGAAAGCCTGTACTATGGTGGGGTTGTCGCCGAACAATTTAGGTGTGGCTGAGGGAATAAATTGACATTAACTTAACAACAATAATCACCAGCCATTACAAGGCCCACCTACGCTGCATATAGTCCGACAAGGGGAAGAGTTGCAGCCGTAGCAGTTTTTTCTCTCACTTTTTTAGTTGTTGTTTTGCGTAATGGTAGAACATAAAATAATTATTTGTAAAGCAATAATTGATTAAAACTTAAATAAATAGATCACGTAGTATATGGTAAATATTTACAATTGTATTGAGCTTATGCTTATTTAACAAATAAATAAAAAATTATGTTTGCGATATGTTGGTGATTTTTGTTTTTGTCGTATTTTGTTGATTTTTTGTTCTAACTGCGACATTGTTTGCATATCTCAAATAGTTGAAATAAATCAAATATTAACTTCTTATTTGAAATAATAAATGTAATTATGTTTATTAATTATGTTATTCGTTTTAATATTTTAAGATTATTAAAATACAATGCATTGCATGAAAAAAATAAAATAGGATTTTTTAATGGAGCGCTTATGAATTATTTCTTTAACCCTTTTATTCCTTTTCTGACCAATATACAGTAGCAAGCCATAAAAATGCAACGGCGAGTAAAATTATGTTGAAATGTGGCAATTTTAAAATTTTTTTTAATCTTGTAAAAAACATATAACTTTTGTAAGAATTTGGAACGAACTATGGTTAGTTTGAAAACATAAAATGAAAATAAACAGCAAACAGATCCAAGGCGTATTTTCCAATTTCTAACTCTAATTTCGTCGCACGATATTTTCAACATAACTCCAGTTGATCGATTTTTGGTATTTTGAATGTGTACTTCATTAAGGGCAGTATAAAAAGTTAATTTTTGTCTAATTGTAAGAAACTTCTACTTAATTCAGTCGTTTCTTGTAAAAAAGTTAAATAATAATACATGTTAACATTCTTATTTTATTCTTTCAGAATCACTAATAAAAATGGTAAGTATTTAAAGGTATATTATTCACCAAAGCTCTATTCTAAAATTTAAATTATATTCAACCAAATATATATATATATATATATATATATATATGTTTTTTTATTATTCTTTCATTGTAAGTTTGCCTTGAACTAACTACTCTAAAATTATATTACTCCCTAGCAGTTTTTTTCCTAAAAATGTTCGTTTGTTTTTCCTTTCATCTATTATGAAACTATATACATACACATATATACTCGTACATACACAGGCTTATATGTTTTGGGGTCAAAATAATGCCATTGCTTAAAACTAATGTAATAGTTTCCATTTGCAGGGATTTTTTTAGAATTTGTTTCAAAATTCATGCGAATTCATCACCACACCCGACACCAACACCAAATAAATGAAAAGTAACGTAACGTAAAAATAACAAAAATAAACTTCAGGCCTTCAAAATGTTTATATGGAAAATTGAAAGTTAGTTTTACTTTATAATTCCTTCTCTTCTGCCTGCCATTCTCACCCCCTCGAAAAAAAACACATTACTCTCATGTCCTAATTAAAACCACTTATTCATATTTTCGTTTCATTTCACATACATACACGTACATATCTACGCATGTAGATGTAAAATACAAAACAAACCAAATGTACCGAAATCCAATGGATTGACCTCTGTTTTAACCAGGGGGAACTTTGTTAGGAGCAATAACAAAAAACATTTCATTTTGTAAAATTACAGTAAATGGTAATTGGTGGCCAACTCTAAAATAATAATAAAGCATATAACAAGAGGAACAACAACAAGAACACCAGGCCACGAGAGAAATGAAAAACATTAAACATCTGGCTTACTTTAATTAAATATTCGCAACACATAGATGCCAAATATCAAGGCAAATAAAATTTAATTTAAAAACTTGAACCAACGTTCGCATAAAAGGTTTGTCCCTGGTTTGTTTTTATGTATTTTACTTAATTGTTGAAAATATTGTTTAAAAAATTCTGAATGTAAATATTGAGATGAAAAATAATAAAAAACCAGTGAGCGGAGCAGTATAGTCGTACGGGGCCGACCATACAATACCCTACACAACTACGACGGAGTTCTAACATTCTAAAAAGCTAATACCGAGTCTGGGTAATATTTCGTGGTAGTTGCACCCTCATGCCCGATTAGAGGTCAACAAAACCTCTTCCTTACAGTGAAATATTTTCCGAATATTACCGATATTCAGTGCATCCCTTCTAAGTACTTGTCCATACTCCCTTCACCGTGGGTTGTATTGCGATGTTCGTCTTATAATTGTAGCCTATAGATCGAATCGAAAATAAAAAAACACAAAAAAATAAATTTTCGGTCCACTTTATCCCAAAAGTTTTGTCTGACCATCACCAAAAATTATAAAAATTGACCATAACTGGAACCCCATGGAAAATTTCACTTTACTAAATTATATATGAATACGTAAGCACCTGTAAATATTTATATGTAACTCCCACATCCGTGAGCATAAGAAAATATAATTGATATCAATTTAAAGGTCAACCACTCCCCTTGGATATACTATCAACTTCTCGGCTCTATGTCCTTCAGGAGTAAATATATACGATATATAATTCAAATTTTGTCATTTTTCACACAAAAGTTAGGGTCCATTTGACCCGCTAAATATTGAGCAATCTTTGTCAAAATAGGCATGCTTATGCTTTCCATGTAAAAATTCACGATGTTCGGGCCATAATTGCGGCCTCTGGAGCGACCAGAAAATTTGACAAAAATTAAGTATTTGGTCCATTTCATCCTCTAAATATTATCTGATCTTTACCAAAAACAATAGGGGTCTTCATTGGCCAGAAACCGCCCTACATGCAAAATTTCGTGAAGATTGGTCCATAACTGTAGCCTGTATCGTGTGTATAAATTATAATGGACAGACGGACGGAAGATTGGTCCATAACTGTGGCCTGTATCGTGTGTACAAATTATAATGGACAGACGGACGGACGGAGGGACACATATGTCTAGATCGACTCAGCTAGTCGATATGACGATCGGTATACTTAAAGGTGGTTCTAGGACCAATATTTCGCGGCGATACAAACTTTTGGGGCTGCACAAAGCTATAATACTCTGACAACATAGTTGTGTAGGGTATAATTAATATATTAAAATAATATTGGAGTATATATTTAGTCATTGACCGACAGATGGTAAGGAAAGTAGTAAAGTCGGACTGGGCCGACTATATGATACCCTTCACCACTTTGAATTTGAATGAATTATTGACATGAAATTGAACGAACTTAAATATGTGACTTTTTTATCTTTCTGGAACCTATGCTAAATTTCATTTCATTTGGGCAAATTAAGAGTAGTTTGCGCGCAGTGGGACAGATTTGTGTAAATCGATTTAAAGCAAACTAGACACACGCTATTCGGTATGCTGCACTGTTTAAAATTTAATCTCAATAAATAAGTCGTAATTATATATGAAAGCTACGAGATATCTATATCTCAACCGATTTGAAGCAAACTTGCCAGAGATAAATTTATACGAATTTCAATAAGTTGTGTCAATCGGCCTAGATGTGGATCTTTAGTTAAAAATTTACTTAAAATCGGACGAAAATATATGTAGGAGGTGTACATATCATTTCAGACTTTATTCAGTACGCTATGCCAAAATCCGTGCAAATCGAACGACTTTCAGAGACTTTGGTGCACCATTTACCTAAAATCGGACGAAAGATATATAGGGACTTTGGTACATCATTTACCTTAAATGAGGCGAAACTATATATGAGAGCTATATCTAAATCTGAACCGATTTTCACGAAATTTAGCACACATCGTTCTAGACTTAATTAAGTACGCTAGGCCAAATTTCGTGCAAATCGATGGATATATAGGGACTTTGGTACACCATTTACCTGAAATCGGACGAAAATATATATGGGAGCTATATCTAAATCTGAATCGATTTTCACGAAACTTAGCACACATCATTCTAGACCTAATTCAATAGGCTATACCAAATTTCGTGCAAATTGAAAGATATATAGGGACTTTGGTACCCCATTTACCTTCAATCGGACGAAAATATATATGGGAGCTATATCAAAATCTGAACCGATTTTAACGAAACTTAGCACACACCATTCTAGACCTTATTCAGTAGGCTATACCAAATTTCGTGCAAATCGAAAGATATTTAGGGGCTTTGGTACCTCATTTACCTTAAATCGGACGAAAATATATATGGGAGCTATATCTAAATCTGGACCGATTTTTCCCAATTTCAATAGGGTTCGCCAAACAAATGAGCTGTGCCAAATTTCATCCAATTCGGATCATAAATGCGACCTGTACTTTGTTTACAATTTAACATGGACAGACAGACGAACGGACGGACATGCATAAATCGACTCAGAAAGTGATTCTATGCATATTCTCAAAAGGAACCATGGGTCTATCTCGATTATTTTTGCTGTAACACACATATGCACAAAGACATAATACGCTGTACCACAGTGTGGTGAAGGGTATAAAAAGGAGTCGTTTGTTTATAATGAGGCAACATAATGTAAATCGATTTAAAGCAAATTTCAATCGGACACTCGTTGATTATTTGGAGCCCAATTAACATGAATTCGGTCGCAAATATATGGGATATATCTCAATTTCTACAAAACGCAATTACGTCATTCTATTCTCAATTTTGCAGGTTGTGCAAAATTTCGTTTCAATCTGAGAAACATTAGGAGGTTGGTGCGCCACGTACTTAATATCTGACGAAAATACATATGGGAGCTATATCCAAATCTGAACTGATTTCAACGAATTTTATCACACGTTAGGCTATACTAACATCAGTACGTTGCTCAAAATATATTGTGCCTATCGCTTATATTGTATCCTTGGTTCATCATTTACTTAAAATCGGACTAAACTATATATGGGAGCTATATCAAAATCTGAACCGATTTCTGAACCACCTTCACTTCGTTGGGCAAATACGAATAAAACTTTTAAAATACCAAAAATGAGGACGAACTTTCTTCATATAACAATACATTTAATGGAAACATGTGGTATAAACCATTCTTCTATGCAGTGTTGCCAATTTAGCACTTTTAGTGCTAGATTTAGCACTTTTTAAACTCGTTTAGCACCAAAAAAATTGATCTAGCACCTAGCATATTTTTTGGCATTTTTATTTTTTCCGGAATTTTTGAAAAATGTCGGTCTTTTTGGTTTCATCCCAAATTTCCAAATGTTTCACGATGTGAGTTGGGTCTCCTATCTTAGAAAAATGTCAGTAAATCTGCGAAAAAGTAAAAAAGTCCGAAAGTTCAAACATGTTATACCCTGCACATTGTGGTGTGTATCAAAATTTTCTTAAAAAATGGTCGGATACTTCATATGGTGGCTGTGGTATTGTTTGTTTCAAAATACAGCCACTTCGGTGGAAAAAAATGTTTTAAAACCTCAAAAGTACGCAAATAGAACTTTTTTTATATGTGACGTATGTCCAAAAAAACCTACGTAGAAAATTATCTGCATAAATATGTCCTACCCTAAAATATCCTAGAGAATGCTGCTAAATCCTTGAAAATACCGAAAATTTTAAAGTATACCGAAAAGTCAATTCGGACCTTCCCAAAATGCCGAAAATGTGGGGTACCGCTCTTTGGGAGCTACACCGAGCAAAACCCAATAATAAAAATTCTTGGTAGAGCTATTCTCTGTCCAATGAGAATTCCAAGCCACTTCGGTTGAAAAATTCGCCAAAACACCGAATAATGGTGGTACCGCTTTATGGGAGTTATTCGGAAATATTTTTGATAATTTTTGGTGGGAGGTGGGTAAACACTCAATGAGAATCCAAAATATTATATGTATATAGTTAGAACGAATTCAGTTGTAAAACTTAACTGGGCCACCCTAAAAAGGTCCGATATGTCCCATTTCATATACAAAAAAACTAGGAATAGTAGCAATGTGTACAATATTGCGATCTGTATCGTTATTTAATCAACAGACGGACATGGCTAAATCGACATAGAATTTATATATTCTGATAAAGAATAAATAGGGTCTCAGTCGAATATACACTCCGTCCACCTTTTGTAGCATAATTTTTTAAGAAATACAGATCTCATTATTAATTATAAAAAAATATCCGTCTATACATTTTTAGCACTTTTACCTGGCACTTTTTTAAATTTTTTAGCACTTTCTAGCATTTTTTTAAACAAAATCTAGCATTTTTGATCAACAAAGTTTTGGCAGCACTGCTTCTATGTTCGGATATAATTATTTAACTAACTGCAATTGTCACTCAATATATTTGCTAAATTGCCTTGCAAGATTCCGTTACTTTTGCAAAAGTACTATATAATTAATTTTCAAAGTACAATATTCAGACCCTAGACATACTATAATTAATATTTTTAGTTGTATGATATCTGATCCTCGGTGATTTTACTCCACTAAGGGAGAAACCTGTCGTTATACCCCAAGAAAAATAAAATAAGATTCGATAAAAAATAATTAGTTTGCTAAAAATTGTCCATGACATTTTCAGATATGAAATTTATGTTTACAATCTGTTCTAGTATATGTCGTAGTTTTTATATATTTTGTAAATTATAACATAACATTCCTCCACATGATATTACATTTCTGTACTATATTGCTCACATTTTAAAAAATAACACCAAAACAATCATAAACGCTGCAATTTCTTGTTGCTGTTGTATATTCCCTTTCTAAGAGTCATTCATTTGGGGTTTGTGTAATCGTTGTGTCCTTTCACTCATTATCCGTTTTATGTTGAGAGTGACTGGGTAATGCATTTTTGGTCGAGTGACAAGACATTTACAAAAACTGTGTGTATGTTACGCTATCCATGATTTTTTCTCTCTCTCTCTCTCTCTCTCTGTTTCTCGCTCTCCCAGAGTATCACAAATTTGCTAAGTGTGTCATAACACTTAGGAGAATTTGTGTCTTATGCGAAAATTTTGGATACCTTCCAAAAGTACACAGACCCATGGCACTGTGGGAAAAAATGCAGATCTAGCGCGCAGAAAATAAAAGTAGATGTTTTACTGTATGTTTATCGATATTTTGAATAAGAATAGATTCAGATGGACAATTTTAGTTATTTTATGAACAAATTTGGCAATTTTTTTTATTAACCCATTAAGCTCCGATATTTAGTTGAAAATTACTATTTTGAAGCTTTTTAAACATTTTTTAATAAGCAACATTTTTTGTTATAACTATAGTACTCCTAAAATGGAGCTTCTTTTAAAAATGTCGAAACAATTGGAGGGTAAAAAGTGGGTTAAGGGCAAACCCCATTGTTATTATATGTATCTTTATTATTGTTAATATTATATATCTAAAACATTAAACTATATTTTATAAATTTTAGGTATTACCTATTAAATTCTAATCACATTCAGAATCCGATTTTTTGAAATTTATGGATCAGAAGAAAATAGCAACCTATTGAAAAAATCCCTCATCGTTTCCTCACGACTCATTTTTCTGGTGTACAGTTCCCTGTAGTTCCGAAAGTCCTTATTTCTGGATTCCATAGCTCCTTCAGACAACATTCCTATGGGCAAAACTGCACATTAATAATTATATCATCTACATGCACGAATATTTTGTGTATGCTTGAAGGCATATAGAACCAAGGATATAAATCCACGAAAAGAATAAATGTTTCCTTAGTAAGTTATTTAAATGACTCTGCGTTAATAGCATATCCACAGGCCATGGTTGAAAGGATGATACTAAAATTTTTAATTAATTTTTCATCAACATCAGTTATGGACGATGCCAAGCAAGGTTGGCTAAAAAACGCCTAGCAGTATAGCCATCGTTTGTTGTTCCGGATACTGACTTAGGTGTGTCAACAATAATGTGCATTTCTTCCTTCGAATCATTAATGATATGTGCCTTCCTTTCTTCGAAAAATGGCCGATCGGAGCTATTAATTTTCCAGTTTTTCAAAACCAGTCGGAATGAAATGTGCAATGTAGACAGGCCGTATACGTATATGTTGATGTTTGGTGTTAATGACGAAATTTTGTTGTAATCATTCATTACTTTTGGTGTTGCAACGCAAATTCCACGTGATTGGGTAGATGATTCCGATATAGCTATATGTTAAATGGAAGATGTGCTCCACCTCTATGTCTGGATCGTCTATTTTTGTATTTAGAATATTTCCGATTTGTTCCTTTATAAGATTCACTTCTGTTTGGATTAAGGACGTGGTCTCCTTTTTAAAACAGAGTTTAATTGGACGACAAAAGCGATTAGATGAAGGACGTGGATATTGTTATCCACTTTTAGTTGTAAGGGGACTAAACATACTGTAAACAAATATTCATCCGTTGTATTGCCAGGAATTTGTCCATAAACTCCACTTCCACGCACAAAATTTCCGTTTGCTTATAGCGGAAACCATAAATGTAGGTAAAACCGTGTATATATGAATGTTACACCAATGATATTTTTTCAGGGTTCATAAAGTAGACCCTTTACCTGCGGTATTTGAGAAGACTCTTACAACCGATTTCGTTGTAATTCCAATTTTTAATTGAAGGAACGCACTTAAGTACACTCAACACTCTGCATTAGTGTTTCCTTCAAGTTCATTTTTTAATTTTCTGCGCGCTAGATAGGCATTTTTTCCCACCGTGCATGGCTTCTGTAGATGAAGCCGCAAAGGAACAGCAACAACAAGAACACTAATGGTATTGGAAAACTGGCAGGATATGTGCCGTCCCATTAAATGTAATATGTTCTTGAACGAGCGAGTGAACGAACGAGCGAACAGATCCGAACCGAACGAAAACACAAACAACTGAGTTAAGGATTTCATGGGGCTACACCCTGTTATGTTTGCTTTTACGTAACTCAAAATGTTTTATTCATTGTTTGCCTACCAAAATATTATCTGTGAACTTTCAACTGCACCACTTAAAATGTTTTCAAACGCACACACACACACACATCCATGCAACCTACAGAGAAATAAACTTAGTCTTAGTGCAATCGGCTTTTACTTGAAAACTACTTTCAACTAAATTGTTACACTTTATGTATCGGCAACAACAAAATCTCGGGTAAGTGCGTACGTGTGTGTGTGTTGCTGGTGCTGCTTAAATATCTTTAAAAGTATAATAAACTATTTCCTTAAACATCGACATACGGAAGGCAACCACTATTGAAGTTTACTACCATGTTTTTATCTAAATAAAAAACTTTTAGAAAAACACCCAAACACACTTGGGAACTTTGTTTATGTCGGTTTAGAATATCTCAAAAACAAATTGCTATAAAACTCATATTTCTTTTTATTACCATAGCTTATCCATGGTTTTGACAAGCATAAATTTCATCGATTTTACCTTTAAAATTGATTATTCATTAAATTTACTAACCCGGAAATGATGAATTATTTAAAGATGCATTTTATAAGTTAAATTAAACGGTAGACGTTGTCCTAGACATGATTTGAATTATTGCCAAGTTTGTTCCATACCAATTCTGTTAAACCTTGATAACTATTGTATACACTACACAATTAGGTTGCAATTTGTGCCCATCCATCATCCTGTTCATTATAAATTGTAATCAAAGTGTAGTTCGCCCTTACGACCCTATCTCCATGTGTTTTTCATGGAACTTAGGTTCCGGCGGAGATTTTTTAAAAATTTTAGAAAGAGGAAGCCAAGAGGCATTTAAATGCGGATTCTTGTAAACAATTTTTCGAGCAGTTGTGGGGCCCAAATATTTTTTGAGGTATGGTGGATATTTTAAATAATTTTAGGAGCCTGAATGGCGCCCAACTGTAGGTGGCGCCCAACCTGAATGGATATTTTAAACACTTTTAGGAGGAGCAAGCTTAGAGGCCACTGAGGCCGGGAATGATCGTTTAATATAGGGCTTCTAATGAACCAAAAATAATTTTCCGATTTTTAGTCGTTGCAAATAATAAATAAATATATGATTTATAGCGATAATAGTTTAATATTTATTGAGATGCAGACATTGATTAGAACCGAAATTTTATGTTGTATTCTCCGATTTCAATCCCATTTTTAATACCATAACACCATACTGTGATATTGTGCCATTGCGCATATGTTTGTAGGATTAAGACGAAAATTAGCATAGCGTACTGAATTGATTATACAATCACGTATATATATATATATATATAATTTCGTCCGATTTGGTACTGAAATATGTCTGACTAAGACGAAAGTTTGCATAGCTTATTATTTTGTTGCAATCGGCTCAGATTTAGGCATTGCTCCTATATTCGTCACCTTTAATGTAAATGCTATAGTCACGTTACAACGTTAACAGAGTCTCATGTGTTTGCGTGGGGATATACACAAAGCAGAGAACAAAACTTTTATGACCCCTCGGTGTAGACAATAATAATAGTCTAGACTCAGAGTATCATTGCTTCTTTTCTTCTACTTGATACACAATTGGTTGATATCATATATATATATATATATATATATAATAATTTGTACGTATTTCAATTCGAATCAATCTCTAAACAACAAAGCAATTCGTCCTATCCCGAACAATTGAGAGAGAGCATTTATCGAAAATAAATTCATTTTGACAGGATGAAAAAATTTTCTAAAATTGTTCAGAAAAAATAGAAGTGATGAATGAAAAGTACAAAATGATTAGTTTTTATACATGTCGGGGGAAGTAAATCTAGTTTCCTACTTATGTCTATATATCTTTCTTTTCATTGATTTCTAATTAGCGTAAATACAAGAAATAAATGTAGGATAAGAAAAGATAAAAAAATACTCAAGTTTTTTGATATGTGACATATGAATTGAGAAAATATAAAAGTGTATTAAAACCAAAAACATTTTTAGAAAAAATAGAAAACACGAATTAAAAGTGTGAACTGATTTTCTCCAATTTCAGTAGGGTTCGTCCTTGGACCATATAAGTGACCTGTGCAAACTGTTATCCAATTCGAAGCATAAATTCAACATGTATTTTTTACAATTAAACATGGACGGACATGCACAAATCGACTCAGAAAGTGATTTTATGCATATTCTCAAAAGGAACCAAGGGTCTATATCGATTCATTTTGCCTGTTACAAACATATAATACCCTGTACCACAGAGTGGTGAAGGTTAAAAAGCATATGGGAAATTACAAAAATCTTTTAAATTCCTTGAAGCTGAGGTTTGCAAGGTTATAACTCGCGAAATATGAACATATTGCATATAATTTAAATTCATTTCTATAAAATGAAGTGTTCTTGTCAAATTCTTAAAATATTGGTAAAAAATAATAAGTTTGGTGGAAGCTGTGATGGTGAAAATGTAAAAAAATGGGTGAAAATGTGTTGAAGCCAACGAGTTTTTTGTATTCGTTCCTGATTTGTGGCTAAACTACACAACGCTTGCTCATGTGTTCAGTGACTAAGTTGCAGAATACCCCATGGACAATATGATTCTAATGTATGATTTTTCGATATAATCACTGCATCCACCCAAAAAGGATGCTGACATTTTGAAGCCGGATTTTTGGTGTTTTTTGAATTTTTCTTATAATTAGGATAAGCATCCAGATAATGGACTAAGCTAATTATAGGATTGTAGAACTCGTGATTTTGCTTCGTTTAGTGTATATCTCATGAATGTGCTCACCGTAGCTTCTTTGCAATTGGGTTCCAAAGACGAAAGTTTGGTGCGTAAATTTTTATAAAAAACATATTTTTTGAGTCTAAAATTAAGAAAGTCCATTCAAATTCCGTGGAACCCCGCGTGATTTTAGTTTTTTTACGTGCCGGATCTAATGAGCCCATTCATGTTCAATTCCGCCCAATAAAACGGTGGATATAGGTGCCTTGCATGTGGGAAAAACTGCAAAAACTTATTTCGACAAATTCGCGTATATAATCGCGTTTTTTTTCGTCGCATATTTATATATTTTAGAAGATTATTCAAATTTTGTTATGGAATTTTAAAAGAATTTTGTAATTTCCCATATATATTTGGTAATTTCCCATATATATTATTATAATGGTAACAAGCATATATGGGCAATACCGCCAATTTTTTAATATTCCATTTTCAAAAAAATCGGCTTTTTTGTTTTCGTGGTACATCAATGATGTTTGGTACACATATAGAGGAAAATTTTCTGCCTCCGAAACCATTCGCAATCAAATTTTAAGTTGATGCGCGCATAAGTTATCGAGGTTTTAATTATCAGCATAAGAAAAAAAATCTTAAATTATATAGCTTATATAGCTTCCTTCGTAAAATAAGAATATCTTCGCGAAATATGAAAAACATATTAAAAATATCCCCTATATTTTCATTATATTAATGACATTAATGATCAACCTAAAATTACCATGATGAATCAAATTATATCAAAATTACACAACTCTGTGTAGTGGTTTGTAAATTACAGCCAAACAAAAAAACAAGATATTGAGGGAAAATATTTGTTTTTGGTTCGAAGAAATAATGTCATCATATTTATTTTTTAATTTTATATAAGAAATTTCAGGAAAAAATGTTGGGGTTATTCTCCTATTTTACCCGAATTTCGCCGAAAAATTGCCATATATAAAAATAATCACTTCATGTGTATAAGTATATACCTAGCGGATTATAGCAAGACCCTTTCGATAAATCTTGGGGTTCTATAAGTAGGAATAAATCTTAAAATAAAACTATATTATGAAATATACATTTTAAATTGCGTCTAAATTGCGTAATTCTCAGAATCATTTGATGTGCATGCGGTTTCCAGGAAGTACTGAAGTTTGTCTTCCAATCCATATATATTTTGCGAAATTTCATTTGACGGCTAAGATGTACTACATGTTGCATTGAAGTACTTTAAAACACGTAAAACGCGAATAATTTCCGAAAACTCCATATGTCATTAACGCGCATCCGATTTCGGTGTGCACCCTAAAAAAATACATCGATCTATACCATTTCAATGTGGTCCATTAAGAACCATGGATGTGCCAGCACAATCTATTTTTGAGATAAATTGCGTACATCTCTCTTTCGGATGAAGTTTTTAAAGTTCTCTTTTCGACAAAGATCAAAATCCGTATCAGGCCATTTATTGAAGCGGAAATGATCCGCGATATTTTCAACAAATTTTTTTTGCCAAATTTCGTGTTTTTGGAAGCTCAGTTCCCGCCGTTCTAGTAGATGGTTATTCACGAAGAAGATTTTATTTAATCCGAAACGTAAAATACCCTACTGATCGCGGGTACCCATATTATTCAATTGTCAGATCTAAAAATTTGGCCCCAAAAACTGTTTTTTTAGAAATTTGATCGCACATTTAACGGTAGATGCAGTTAAAATTTTGAAAAATGATACATAAGGGGCGTAGTCCCTATTTTGTTGGAATGAGTGGCTTAATCACAAATCGATCAACCTCAACCTGTTTTTACTCATTTTTTACATTAAAGTAGACACAGCTTCCACCAAAACAAAGTTTGGAGGTCAATATCATGAACAGTTTGCAAAGACAGATCAATTAACCCAAAACTATTCATTTTTTTCATATACTTAAGTAATTCCCAAGTTATAAAGTGGTGAACCTCCGGTTCAACTATGTTAAAAAATTGGCAATATTGCCCATATATAATGGTAACAAGCATATATTTTATTATAGCCTCCATCAACACGTGGAATGTATATTTTCAACACGAAGTTTAATAATATCTATTAACCAAAACAAATAAACCTGTGTTCAAATTGTCTGCCTGGAGTTTTTGTCTTTTTTCTACAGGTTGTTCACAGTCAGGTTGTAGATTGAGCTAGAAACTTTAAGATAACAAAACCCAGTACGGAAACTTTTAAAAGAACATACATGCTCCAATATCTACAAAATTCTGTTCTTGAAGTGGAATCGGATGAAATTAAATGTGGGATATACATAGATATTTGAACTAATTTAAAACAACCCATAACATACCAATCGGAAATTTATTGAAAGAATTACATGTCAATCAGGCAGACTTGGGTTCTTTGTTTTACCAGTTGTATGAAATCGAACAAAATTATATATTGAAGGCACAGCCTCGATCGGAGAAACGTTCATCATTCGGTGTAAAATTTGCATAAACTCAGACGAAAATATGCTGCGGATATACGTTATTATAGGTTCACAAATTCATCCCAATGATACAATTATACACCTTTTAAATGAAATCGGATGAAAATATATATTGAAGCTATATCTAAACCTGAACCAATTTAAATCCAATACGACATGCAACAATTCATGTAAAGCGAAATAACATGGATTCCTCGATATACCATTTGAATCGTTCAGTACACTGAGCAATCGGACACGTGCTTCAATTTCAATACGCTGTGCAAAATTTCGTCTTAATCGGATAAAACTTGACAGTTTGGTGAACCTTGACAGTTTGGTGAACCTTAATTCGGACGAAAATATATTTGGGAGCTGTATCTAAATCAGAACCGATTTTCTTCAATGTCAATAGGATTCGTCCTTGGGCAAAATAGGTAACCTGCGCCAAATTTCTTCCATTTCGAATCATAAATGTGACCTGTACTTTGTTTACAAAAATACATGAACATGAAAGTTGGGAAGACTGGGGACAATTCGGCACTTTGTAGAGTTTTATATCTCAGTATTTATGCAACGGATATAAAAACTTTATGGTTAATTATTGTTCTCTGGTACTTAATTATAAAAACTACTACCAAAGAGATATAATAAACTAGTATTGGTTACATATTTGTACAGTTTTGTAAAAAAGTCAAATCTCGGGGTAGCTTCGAAATTTACTCCGGGCGTATTTTCTATAGCTTTTTTTCCTTATCAATCTTGTAAAAACATTATACTTTTAGTTATTTTTATAAGAATACACTTCTTAATTAATACACATTATAATATTTGTAATAATACTGCCTTAAAATTTGAAAAGTTTTATACAGGAAATACTTACGAATGGAAATATTACATGTGTAAATATAAAAAAACGTCCATCTAAATATGCATATTAGCTAGAGATTTCAAACTTTGCGACAGTTATGTATTTTGATATTCGATACCTATGGATCAAAGCTAGTAATGTACAACGAGAGCTTCATATCGCCATTGCCGAATGTGCCCCGATGCCGAAGGTGCCCCAGTTCCCCTACTCAATATTTTGAAAACTTGTAAATTCAATGTGATGTGCAAGTAGTGGTCGACATTTTTTGATAAAAGATCTTAATAACATTTCCATTAAATTGTAGATCTAGTTTTGGCAATTTGGAGGACTGATGAAAACTCAAAATTTTCCGCGCAAATTACTATCTTAATAAATATCATTCACGTTATAACAAGTTGCTGAGTTAGTTCTTTATCGGTCCTTGATTTTTTTTTGACACTTGAGATAATATCAGAAATTTTCAATAATAAATTTATATAATTAATATATTAATATTTCATAAGGATTTCTGGTATAACTTTATTTTGAAATATTTATCAGACACCGACAAATTATGTTCCAACGGAAATATTTTGCCATTAAAATATGTGTTCACATAAAGGTCATTAACATAATGCCAATGAATGTGTATGTGTGAGAGAATGTGCGTGCCATTGAATAATTGCTTTGAAGCTATTATATTTATATTTTATGGATTTTTACTACCGTATTAAGTCATAAAATAAAAGTACTGAGGAAACTCATCGACCTTTACACGTCGCAACACATAAATACTTATCGTTTATACCACAAAGAGTGGGCGCTTAAAATATATCTCCTGCATAACCTTTTCCCTTACATTTTCAACAAATAATTCACAAGTCATCGATTAAAGCCGTAAACATTTTCGTTGTTATGTTGTTGTTCTTTTTTTTCAAAGCCATTATGTGCACATTTAAGATTTATCTGACCCACATTAATGGAGAACGGTATTGCTGCAATCTTTGTGAGTAGGAGCCGAGGATAAAAAATGTAGCACAAATTATGCCACAATGGGGGTCGTCACATTTTATTTTCTTCATAAATTTCCAATTTCGATGCGGAGATTAAAACGTTTTTCAATGTTACTGACACAACAAAATTAATAAGGACATAAACGGTCAAAGCCACAGTAAATCTTTTGTCACGGTTAGTAAATGCGAGGGATTTGCAGCTCGGCCATGGCTTACACCCGATCAGGGGAATTTATTTATTGTGTCTTTTTTTGCACCAGTAGCAGAAGAGGACTATTAATATTTTGTGGCTATCCTCGGGGACATTAATTATAAAAAAATGTTTTATTAAACTGCAGTAGGGATATAAATTTGTTTTACGGTTTTAAGATTGTTGATGAAATATTACGCTGGTATTAAAATACATTTTAAATATTTTCTGCTGTACTGGTTCAACATTATTCTTAAGTTAATAATGTGATGGACACTCAAAAACGGTCGACCCACCCGACCTATTCTCCGCCCACCTTTCGATTGTAGGCTATATTGATTTTGTCATTTGATTTATTTTAATAATTGGGTTTCCTTTGGATAGAGAACACCAAGAATTGGAGAATTTTCTTTTTTCCATTAAAATAACAACAATTCAATTCATATCGCCACCATAAAGAATTATTTAATGGACATTATAAATATTCCGGTTTATTGTTTCCAAACCATATGCACAAAAAATATTTGGCCATATTCAAATAAAAATATTTTACAATTTTATAGGAGAGGAATATCCTCTTTATATTATGTGGCAAAAAATGAATAAACGAACGAAACAGAAACAAAATTCCAGACATTCTCAATAATATTTTGAATGCTTATTTTGTGATTTCGTTTTGTGGCGCCATGGACACAAACAAATCTATGGAAAATGTTTACAAAAAGGGTAGAATAAAATAATATGTAGAAAAGCAAATCAAATGTGGAATTGTGGCAATCGATTGAATCGTAGGAAATAATTTACATATTGGAATATGGCTAATAAAATGTACATATGGGGACCTTATATCCACTTCCATAAATTAGTAGAATTAAAAAACCTATTCTAGAATGATTATGTGAAAAGTGGAACTCTCTTAGTCATTGGCCAAATGTAAATTTCATATAATTCGACAAAATAATTGGTAGTGTGGAGGACTATAAAAAATGTGGAACAATATAGCACATCTTCAAACTACTTGCGCTGTGAATTTCTGCCGAATTTGGCGTGATAACAACAGACCGAATTTAAACTATTGCAATATAAATCTGGTCATCTGTTACCCTACACATCTGCCACTGGATTTTTAACAAAATATCTCAAATTTTAGTTATCCCATATTTGCGTCTCTAACAATACTAAACAATATAAGAACCATATCCTACCACATACATCAATATAAATAAAATGGCATCAGCGTTCACAGTGATGTTCGAGACATAACTCCTGTTTTGCTTTTACTTCCTATATATTAATAAAAACAATAGGGGTCACGTTTGACCAGAACCAAGCGATTCCCTGACGATTGGTCCGTGTAATATCTCACAACTTTGTCGTGTAGAGTATAACCTGTAGGCTACCCGAAAACGTGGGCCAATATTCTATTTCTTTTTCCATTTTTGTTTTTTTTTTATATACATATCACGATCGGTCAGTTGCTGATAGTAGTTTGGTATTGCTAATTCCTATCGTGTAAGAAAAGTTCTAGCAAAGGTATTTTAATAAAAATCCACTTTCTGGCACAACCTTCAAACATGTTAAAACGTGTTTATATACTCCAACGTGTTTTGTACATTCAGAAAGTCTTAGAATGATACGTTATTGTAAATTATCTGTTTGTAGGTTGTTTATGTAGGAAATTGAAACTTTATGTAGGAAATTGAAATTGTCAAAATATGTATATTCACTACATTTATACCACAAAGATATATTTATACGCTCAGCCTAAGGGCTAATGAGGGTGCTTACAAAGATGTGCCTCCTTGAAACATAGATTTTAGACCTCGTGTTTCTTTGGACCAAATCCGTTTTAGAAAATTTGTAGTCGATTTACAATGCCCACCCGTCTGTATGGTTGGCTGGTATAAGTCGTAGGGGACTAACCCATTGCATCATAATACTTCTTCCAAACTTAGTTCATGTTTGAAAATGGGGAATATCGGTCCACTCCTTCTGGTACCTCCCACACAAATGGTCAACATTTTCAATATTTTTAAATAATATCAGGCGAATGGAATGTCCGGTTTGAACGAAACTTTGCACAGCCTATCACCATTACAAATCGTGGATCAAGTCCGAAGATGGGATCCGCCTGGTACCTCGCCCACACAAAGGGTTAATATTTTATAAACTTCCAAATTTAATTACATGAACCCTAATTACAGCCAAATTAAGGGGAGAATGCGATTAAAACCTTCAAAATACTAAAATAGTTTGATAATTGTATATGAGGACTATGTCCAAACCTTAACCTTAAAATGGATTATTTTCCGCATATGGAAAATTACAGTTACTATGGTAGGAAAATGTGGGTTAAAGCGTGCCCAAACTCATCAAAACAATGTGCATATATGAGGCTATGCCAAAACGGACCGATATATCGCAAACATCCATGGAGTAATAACAATATAAAAGACAAATTTTAAAGCCCAAAAAGACCCGATACCAGGAGGAATAACAATATATAAGAAAAATTTTAAAGCTGTATCTTCAATATTGCGAGTTCTATTTGATTTCAACATACCGACATACTTGGCTAAATCTGCATAGAACTTTATTCTGATCAAGAATATAATATATAATATAAATTGTATAATACTTTATGGGATCTCCGATGATTATTTCGAGGTGTTGCAAACGGAATGAAAAATCCATATGTAATACAACCCCGTACGTTTATATACAATCAATGCTAAATCTGACGTTATAAATTCTAACCAGTACGGAAAGTAGTAAAGTCGGGCTGGGAGGACTATATGATACCCTTCGCTATACAAATTTCTTGCAAATCGAAAGAAATGTAGAGGCTATGGTACACTTTTTGCACAAAATCGGACGAGAAAATGTATGTGAGCTATATCCAAATCTGAACCGATTTCCACGAAACTTGGCAGACATGACTCCAGATATTTCGGGACTTTGGTACACCATTTACCTTAAATCGGACGAAAATATATATGGGAGCTATATCTAAATCTGAACCGATTTTCACGAATTTCACACAGGGTTCATTCTTGGCCGAATGAATGAGCTGTGCCAAATGTCAACCAATTCGAATAATAAATACTAACTGTACTTTGTTCACAATTTAACATGGACAGACAGACGGACGGAAATGCATAAATCGACTTAGAAAGTGATTCTATGCATATTCTCCAAGGAACCATGTGTCTATCTCGTTTCCTTTTGCCTGTTACAAACATATGCACAAAGCCATAATACCCTGTACCACAGTATGGTGAAGGGTATAAAAACGGAAATCCAGTTTTAAGCGCCATAGTTTATATAACTCATAAAATTTGGAATGATTATCCGATATGTGGGAAGCATGTATGTAAAATTGGACCTTATTGAGCAACCGTGGCATATACCATTTAGTATACTGCAACACAGTGCGCTGTCCACAATTTTTTCTCGTGTATATGGAATGTAGTGTAAGTGACCGCGGAAATGAATACAGTGTGTCTTGTTGCAACGACGACTTATAATCTCAATTATCATCGGATCGTTTTATTTCTTCATTTATTGTTAAGCTAATATGTATTGTATGTATTTCAATTACTAACATTATTTTGTTATATAAAAATGTAAAGCTATTCAATATTCCAGTAAATGCCAACTCCAATCAATTGATATGTATTTGCAATAAGCTTTTGGTCATAGTGAGAAAAACATTACTGTAAGGATTTTATAGCATTTTGCCGAAATGTTGACAATCCCAAAGTTACTTCTCTCTTTCCTGAGTAACATATTTTTCCGCAATAAACGACTTGTTCGATGGAAATATAATAAAACAACAACTTTGTTGGGCTTACGAACTTGTTCGGTGGGAACAAGTGTCGTGTATGCCAACTAAATTGTCGTCCCCTTACATTTTGTTTTTACTGGGACTAGATGTCTTCTGTGTGTCCTTCTGCCATTACTCCTCGCCAATATTTCATGTCAATCCAGATGTCGTCAATATTTGGATTTGTTGGTAACACTCCAATTTAGTAAAAAACACGCAACAAAGATTACAACATTAAATGTAATACAATAACTACAATAACAAGAACAACAACAGCAATCTATGTTCCCTCACTCCCACGAACATCATAAATTGGTTAGAAAAATGATTTGATTATTATTTCGCTTTTTATAAAATACGTGATTTTTGCCATTCTGCCACGGCCGTTGGATTGCAAAAGTCGACGGAAAAAAATATGTATATAAAGGGAGGAAGAGGAAATGAAGGAAATCGTGTTTATGACAAGAGCGAAAAGTTCACTGCCATTGAACTGTATTAAGAAAAATGCTTGTAAATCATACCATTTATTTGGCCCGAATGTTAACAATACATAATGTAAAGGATCAAAGGATTTTTCAATCAATGGAAATAAGTAATCGAAAAGGGAAGGATACGTGCCTATTACAAAAAAAGTTCATTGTTATTTTGGTATTTTAAAATATCCGAGTCAATATGTTAAATTAGATTTTTGTTATAGTTGTTGCAAAAAAAACTTCTTTGGGTAATACGTGAAGCGGAATATCAGAAAATTGAAAATAAAATACTCTGTTAATTTTGAACTATACGACGTTGAGAGGAGATTTAAAAAATAAAGTAACCATGCAGTGAACTTTACATTGATTTCTAAAAGTCAATTTTACAACAAATAAATCAGTGATGTGCAGGAAGGTTCAGGTGGTGACATGTAAAGTTGTCATAATAAAATTAGCAGATATATTGATGAATGATGAAGGCTAAACAAAAATTTTCGAAATACAGAGCGAACTTTATAATTGACAGAAATATCGCTGGATAATTATTTGGTTACCGGAATTCCACTTTTTAAGATATCCCTAATATAACGGCACAACTTTTTTAGGTATTTTTCGAACTTGGGCATGCTTTTTTACATTGATCACATAAAACCAGTAAGGAAAGTAGTAAAGTCGGACGGGGCCGACTATATGATACCCTTCACCACGATGGATATATTAAACAGGACTATTAACATGAAATTGGATGAAATAAAATATGTGATTTTTATCTAAATGTGAATCTACCTAGATCTATCCATAAAGTATAAATCGACTTCAAACAAATATAAATAGGTCTCTCCATGTCTGTATAAAAACGAAACTACGTAATTCTATGCTCAATTTTGTACGTTGTGCAAAATTTGATGTCAATCTGACTAACATGAGGAGTTTAATGCCCAAATGCCCATGGTGCGTCAATTACTTAAAATCAATCTATAATAAAAGGGAGCTATATCTAAATCTGGACCGATTTTCACGAAACAAGACAGATATCACTCTAGGCTCAATTCAGTACGTTTTGCCAAGTTTCGTGCAAATCGAAAGATATATAGCGACTTTGGTGCACCATTTACATGAAATCGGACGAAACTATATATGGGAGCTATATCTAAATCTTGATCTATTTTCACGAAACTTGTCAGACATACTTCTAGACTTAATTCAGTACATTATGCCAAATTTCGTGCAAATCGCAAGATATATGTGGTGCACCATTTACATGAAATCGAACGAAACTATATATGGGAGCTATATCTAAATCTGGACCGTTTTTCACGAAACTTGGCAGACATCATTCTAGACTTAATTTAGTACGTTATGCCAAATTTCGTGCAAATCGTATATAGCGACTTTGGTGCACCATTTACATGAAATGGGACGAAACTATATATGGGAGCTATATCTTTTTTTTCACGAAACTTGGCAGACATCATTCTAGGCTCAATTCAGTACGTTATGCCAAATTTCGTGCAAATCGAAAGATATATGTGGTGCACCATTTACATGAAATCGAACGAAACTATATATGGGAGCTATATCTAAATCTGGACCGAGCTATATCTAAATCTTGACCTATTTTCACGAAACTTGGCAGACATCATTCTAGACTTAATTCAGTACGTTATGCCAAATTTCGTGCAAATCGAAAGATATATAGCGACTTTGGTGCACCATTTACATGAAATGGGACGAAACTATATATGGGAGCTATATCTAAATCTGGACCGATTTTCACGAAACTTGGCAGACATGATTCTAGGCTCAATTCAGTACGTTATGCCAAATTTCGTGCAAATCGAAAGATATATAGGGACTTTGGGGCACCATTTACATGAAATCGGATATATATGGGAGCTATATCAAAATCTGAAGAAACTTGGCAGACATCATTCTAGACCTAAATGATTAGGCTGTACCAAATTTGGTGCAAATCGAATGATATATAGGGACCGTTTACATTCAATCGGTTAAATATATATATGGGAGCTATATCTAAATCTTAACCGATTTTTCCCAATTTCAATAGGGTTCGTCCTTGGGCCGAATAAGTGACCTATGCCAAATTTCATCCAATTCGGATCATAAATGCGACCTGTACTTTGTTTACAATTTAACAGGGACAGACAGACGGACGGACGGACGGACGGACATGCATAAATCGACTTAGAAAGTGATTCTATGCATGTTCTCAAAATGAACCGTGTGTCTATTTCGTTTCTTTTTGCCTGTTACAAACATATGCACAAAGACATAATACCCTGTACCACAGTGTGGTGAAGGGTATAAAAAAACCTTTTAATTTTCGGTACTTTGGAGTCTCGAGACAATTATATGACATAGTGTCCATATAAATGTGTCAACCATTTTAAGAATTTTTGAATGCTCTCAAGCTGAGGGAATAAAACTTTTACTTGTTCGGACTTAGCACTGTTTGTATTTGTCTCAATTGTTCTTGATCAACCGGCATGGGTTTTACTTTTCACATGCAGCTGTAATTTTGGCATTAAAGCGGTCAGTTTGGATTATGGTCAGAATGCATTAGTTTCTATAAAAACATCAAAAGTGACAGCTACCGAAATAATTTGACAATGTTAGACCCGTCATTATCGTAAATGGCAAATTAAACCAAAATTCATTTTAAATCGGTCAATTTGTTCCAAACTTCCTCTAAATAATGGTTCTGGTGCTCAATTATTTTTAACCGCCAGCTACTGGGTTAAAACTTCTATTCATAGAATTCATTTTGTAATAGCTAAAATATTGGTTGGTAGTTAGCCTATTTATCGCTACATTTTATAATGACTAAATCTATATTCAAATTACCCACATACACAAATGCAAAAAAACAAAAGGTCAAGTAATAATTCAGTTTTATAATCTTAGAACAAAAAAAATGTATTCTTCGACAAAAACAAAAAATAAAATTCAATTTAAATAAATTCCGCAAGGTTATTAAAAAAATAACAATGGTGTTGTTTGTTTCATATCAAGCTTGCCAATAAACAATATACCTCAAGGATATTCAATTCCATTCGAAAAAGTGTCCCATGCGATATGACCTTTTGCCAATTTACCTGTTTTGCAATGTTGGTACCCATCTGTGTCACCAAAGTCACATAAAACCAAGAACCAGCAAAAACAAATATCCCGAAGAAAAATACCACAAAGGATAACAATAGAATAAACCCCACAAACATTTATTTAAATTATGATCGTTACTTCATAGTGGAACTTTTCCCAATTTTGCCCATAAGTATTTTATCATAAAAATATTTGTATAAAGTGTTGTTGGGGATCTTTATGCGGCAGCATCTTGATTTTGGGTCGACCTTTTTTCCGGTGCTACGTTTTGTGAAAAAGTCAAACGGGAGGCCAAACGTACACACCCCCACACATTCCCAATGAAGTGTAAGAAATGATATTCGTTAGGAAAAACCAAAAACGAAACTTTACTTTCTGTGCCAGAGGGATAATAAAAAGTGTTACGACATTCCAGAAATGTGACTTTAAATGAGTTTTACACTCTCAATTGACCCCTTTTGCGTAATTTCAATTCACAAATCATTTTCAGCCACATTGTTATCACCCTCTCCAACCCCACAACCTTGCCTGGCATTGCCTTTTATTAATACTTGTCTAGATTATTACGAAAAATCTTAACCCATATTTAAGGAATGCTTATGAATTCCAGAGCAATGCGGGGGAAAGGACATGAAATGCCTTCTATCTTCTTGTAGCAATGTCTAGGTTATTTACTGTGAAATTTTACTGAATGGAGAAGTCAGTCGTCTTCTGGTTGGGGGTTGACTGTTGCAGAAATTCTTTATATTTCGTGTGAAAATATGTGCATGTTTTGTGTAAAACGTTGGATTTCTTAAAAGTCTGACAGCAAATGTGTCTGTCATTTATAATATGTATGAAGAATACGACTTGAGCATCATCATAATTGACACGAAATGTAACGTTGAGAAGCCATCATCACTCTAAATGTAGTAATATAAAATGTATGAGTAAGAAGAAAAAAAATAACATTTATGTACATACATGACCAACTCAGAAATTATTATATTTACGTGTGAAAGTTATTTACAGTGCCTTGAGATGAAAATTATAAAATACTAGGCGACCCTGCAAACGCTCATTTGCCTTATCTACCATACATATGGAGAGAATCGTTAAATATTCATTCCGCTCAGTTATGGGTATATTGAATTTATAAACGATTTATTAATCTGTTGCCAGATTGCCATTATAAGTTTGTATAGTTATTGTACATTGTCCGAAATATTATGATCTAATCGGATTTCGGATATACTCACATTGATGTGTTGGAAACAGTTATAAGTTTCAGTTGAAGGTTATATATGTCCACATTTATTTATTTAATTTCCAACAGTTTGATCATCAAAATTAGTGCAGAAGTTCTTTAGTTATAAACTAACATAATATTCGATTATTCTGATTTATCTACTTTTTTGGTGTTTCAAAAGCTTCTTTTTTAAAATGACATATAAGTTAGACATCAAAAGCATCAAAATCGGCATAATTTTGAGTCTTTGGTGCATAATTTACTTAAAATCGGACGAGAATATATATCTCGTTTTCTTTTGCTTGTTACAAACATATGCACAGAGACATAAGACCCTGTACCACAGTGTGGTGAAGTGTGTAAAATGTCCAAACCCAATATAATAAATCTACTCCGATCATTGCCGATTAGATCGCCTAGTTCATTAGTCGTTTAGTTTTGTCTGGTCCTATCATTGTTTGGTACATATCATTCGTGTGAACATTGGCCCTTCTTCACCACCTGGAAATGAAACTCTCGCTGAACATTCCGGTAGACTAACCGTCGACTAACACTAACATTAAAAATGCGACTCCGTATGGCACCAGTTGACCTTTTATATATTGAGGAAATATCATACCGTTACGGGGACATAATCTGTTATAGCCTTATAGTATTATTTTTGGAGAATGTTGGGGTATTCAAAGTTGCCAGAGATACAAAATATGACCAAAGTGGTGAAGGGTATCATATAGCTGGCACCGTTCGGCCTTACTACTTAGTATTAATTAATTTAGTGTAGTTTCCACCGACAGGGATTTAGCAGCAAGAAGTCCAATATCGTTAACCGCCTTCCTAATGAATTCAGCGTCCTACAGATAAAAGTCGAGTTTGAAATACCCAACAGTTGTTTACTTTACTGAATCTGGTTTTGGGTTATAACTGAGTTGATAGGTTTCTCTAAGTCGTTGGTTTTCTATATGTAGGTTGTAACGTGGTCGTCTTACCAGAAGCCTTTCCTTTCTTCGCACAAGTTGATTGTGCCAAATATCTTTGTATATTTTTTTGTAGATCTTTCGAAGTTTTTGGATCAATGGATACTTCTTATCCTGTTTCTCTCTATATTCCGTTGCAAAAATTATTTGTTCTCCATTATACATTTGTATATATATATACATATTCTTTGCCTCAAAAGTATAGCATGATCTAGGAGGAGTCACCTCTATTACAGTAGTATAAAACACCAGGGTACCCATTGCGTCATCATCTTCCTCCTAGTTGTTGTCATCCCATAGATTGGAATGCTTTCTTGGTATCGTCGTGAAGTGCAATTGTGTAATGGTTTGTATTTGAAATAGAAGTGTCGGTGGTAGGAGTGGCAGTTATGATCGCATTAAGAGAGTATCTGTGGTCGTGATATTGACCTTGTAGAAGTACCGACAAACGTTGTCAAAACAACCAAAAACACCAACATCAGTCGAAAAGGGAGTTAGTTTTATTGTGAGAAGTTTTGATTGATTTTTTTGTCCTGGACTTGACAACTGAATATAGTAAGCTGTCCACTATGAGCCAAATGATATCGGATCACTTGTCTCACCCATTTTTCCCCAATCTATTATATTTTTTATATTTTTCAATCATTCCTTTCGCTGCCTATACTATTATTCCAACCAAGATTTTGATGTTCCGAATATTTTTTCCAAATCTGGTGGTGGCTGGTTGATAATAGTTCTTTGTCCAAAATTTTGTATGCAAAGAAAAAATGTTAAACATGCCAATCTTCCTTTTTTATAAAATTTATTCTCCTACAAGTGTTCTACTAGAGATAAAACTAAATTTTCCACATTTTACAACTATTCTCATATAAAAATGTCAATTTCAACGAAAACCACAATATCTGTACTCAATCATAATTGTTATCTATCAACGACAGCTCTTGATGCCAACAATGTACATCGTTGTACCAAGGTTCTTGGCATTGACACATAAAATATGCAAAAAAGAAAAAGAACATTACAAACACTGTGCCGCCAGTCAGTCAGTCAACCAGCCAACCCACATGTCTGTAAAACCGAAATGACAACATTAACCCACATCGGCCATAGAAAACAGAGATGGACAAACAACCTTGCAAGGATAACACTCTACAGGACAGAACATCACCACAATTTAAATCGGCCCACGTACTGTAAAAACCAAATGACACTTTAGCATACTTTTGGGGGGCTTATGACAAGATTTATTCTGCGAAGAATGTTTGTGTCCTCTACATATATTTTTGAATGTTTTGCAACATTTTTTTTTACTTTTTATATTTCTCATTATGGCCTTTGCCAACAAAATACCACCAACGAAAAAATAAAATTACATAGACATGGACAGAATTATGTTGTAACACATTTTTTTGTGTTTAGAATGAGTAATTGTGGTTTTGATGTTTTAGGTTTCATATTTTGGTATTTAAGAAGTGTCGTTATCCGTTTGAGCCGAAATGTGTTTCGTTATTATTTCTTTACATCCAATCAATGACTGTAGACTAACAGAATCGATGTAAAACCCAGGAAAGGGGTCTGACTAAAATATAATCATGTCATTTTTTCCGACAATCGGCCTATAATGTCAAAATGGCAAAAAAAAATATTTTGATTTCCTTCAGAAAACAAATTATAATCTATTGATTTATTTCCCTTTAACTAGATAGAGGATATATGAATCCTCCATTTAGAAATAGAAAGAAACGTTTCTATTGACAGTTTTATATTTCCCCATTTTCTTTACTTTCAGGTTAACCAATAAATAGTCCATACAGGTACAGGTGAGTTATGTTTACACACACATACATACAAATGTATTACATAGATATATGCGTCTTGCCTTATCCTTACCTTTTGGTGAAAATGCTATTATTATCATGTTCAAGATCATAATAAATCTAAAGAATTTTTTGTTTGTATAAAAAGATTTTTATAACAACGGACACATAATTTTAAAGCAGGAAGGTTAAGTACACTCAAAAAAAACCGCACTCATTCTGCAATAGTTTTTTCATTGCAACGTTTCAGAATAATATACGAATTCATTTGTCAGGTTGTTGCCTAAAACTCCAACTTTTAAGGTCATATCTAAATATAAATATATTGAACTTTATTGGTTTCAATTATCAGATTTGATCACACTTGATCATTGATCACTTGTGATCAATCACTTGATCACTCTTCCTTTTATATATCATGTATGACAATGATTATGAATTGTGTTCTACAGAGAATTTAATCAATTGTGTGTGCTTTATGAAATGAATATATTGTAAATATACATAAAATTTAACTACAACAAAAATCTTTCTTATCATTGGCATCACATTGGTATTTTTCGATTCAAAAAACTTTTACACATTTACAAACGAAAAAAAAAAACTATTCTTAATACTCGAATCAATCTTCAATTTAAATTCATGCAATATCCTTTAAGCTTTTGCAAGTCCATATTTTATTACAACTGCCTTTTAAGAAATGACATATTTGTTTCCACTTCTTTTCCGCAAATCCGACTTTGTGTGCAACTTTTTGATTTCCTATGTGTTGTGTTGGTTGCGAAAGCTTCCGCAGACCGCTGATGGCCGGAAATACCAGTTCCTTCTTGCCGAGTATTTTCTGGTTTCTTTGCAACTGTTTCGTTTCTCATTGTTTTCTGTTTTTAGCCTGGAATGGTACCAATTCAGCTTGGAGCAATGGAAACTTCCTTGGATATTTAAGTTTACTGATTTTTTTCTCTGAGGGGATTACTTGGATTGGCTTCCCATGAAAAGAACAAAGATATATGAAATGAACTCCTTTTTCCTTTTTTTTTTCTTTGTGAAAAAATATAAAACATAATATCTTCGGCCCACGCACAATATCGCCTCATCATCATGGACATGGCTTTTGTAAATCGGAATTTAAGTTAGGCTGTTTGCTTTTTGAATGTCTTCTCTATTTACCCCACAGAAAATATTCAGCTAAAAAGCTAATAAAGGTTAGGTGTTGTATTTGTGTCTCTCGTTCCCAAACAACTTACATTCAATAATCTTCCAATGTGGATGTTTATCCTTTTTGAACGGTATTCTGGTTTTTATGGCTTTAAAAAAGTGAGCACAACAACAACAACATTTATTAAAACATATCAAAATCCCAGTGGAGAAGCACTCAGTCACTTGGCCTTTTCCAGACATAAATATGACAGGGGGAATATTTTGTCGATGAGGTGATTTTGAAATAAAATTTCTGGTGTGTGTGTGGGTGTTTGTGCGAGCAGTAATATTAACTTCTCAGCTAACCTTTAGAGGATTGTTGGGCTTTGTCGTACAAAATATTTAATACTTCACGTTCGGACAGTTCTTTTTCTTTTCTCCTTTAACGTTGGCGTTAAATTAATGTCGTGTGCGATGTTACATTATGACATGATGATACAAATCCCCAAAAAGGGAAGCACACATTCACACTCGTATGTTAGGAATATAGTAAAATATATGTGTGTGTATAATGTCTGGGCAAGGTGTGTCTAAGAGGTAATGTTGTGCTGATAGCAACGTCCTGAGTATGATCATTGCATTTTGTCCACCGTCTGGCACGCTGCGTGACTGTATGGCAGCTCTGCTTAATCTATATTTATGTGGCAACTGGGATATTCCTTGAAGGTGATTTTCTTTTCAAAAATTCTTTCGAAATTGCGTGGCTTATGTTATTGCCACGCACTTTAATTTCCCTTAGGTTTTTGATTGACGCTCAACCCTATCCAGATTAAGGTCGTTGTGTTATTAGAGTATTTATTGATGTTATAGCAAAAGCGTATGTATGTATGTATGTATGTATAAATAAATGTTATGTATGAATTGTCATGTAAACTCACTGGGGATGATTGTGTTTATGAAAGTTTTGAATTGAATTTCGTATTTAGTCGGTCAGAACAGTTTGATATGGTATGAAAATATTAATTTTAACGCAGGAAATCTATTGGAGATTTAAAATTAGTAAAATATGAACAGGTTTAGGTTTGTTGATATGATTTTGCTTTATTAATGTTTGAATTAGCTACTATATGCGAAGGACCTTTTAAAATCAACGAAACCGCTTATGGTTATTTATTCATTTATCGATTCAATATCTACATTTCAGATTTAGACACAGTTCTCACATATAGTTTCATCCGATTACACATCATTGCATCATAGTCCCAATTTTCGTCCGATTGAGACGAAATTTTCCACAGTGTACCGAATTGATCCTAGACTGACGTGTATAAGTTTCGTTGAAATTAGTTCTGCTTATAGTTGCTACATACTTTTATGTAAATAGTGCAGCTTATACCCATCCTTTGTTAGATTCATAAGAAAATTTGCTTAACATATTGAACTGAGTCTAAAATTGTGTTTCTTAATTTCGTTGAAATCGGAACATTATATCTGCCAGGGATCCTATTTTTTTGCTATCGAGCACTGGGTTTATGAAATAAATAAATATCACATATAAGGGTTTCGGGGACCATGATTACGATTCTTCAAGAAGACCGTAAACGTTAAATAGGCCGGAACGAAAATGGCGCTCAATTTTTTTTTAAATGTTTGTAGAGCCATGGTCAAATAAAATTAATCCAGAATAGTGGATCAAACATGAAAAAATTACATAGTTAATTTCTTAGATATTTTTATACCCTCCACCGTAGTATGGAGGATATATTAATTTTGTCATTCCGTTTGTAACCCATTAAAATATTCATTTCCGACCCTATAAAGTATATATATTCTTGATCTGGGTAAAATTCTAAGATGATCTAGTCATGTCCGTCCGTCTCCCCGTCTGTTGTAATCTCCTGAAGGAATTGAGATAAGGTGCTGACATTTTGCATAGGTTTGACTTTTGTCTGCAGGCAGGTCAAGTTCGAAGATGGAATATATCGGTCCACGTTTAGGCGTAGCTCCCATATAACAGTACCTCCCACTTTTTGGTATTTTGGGGTTCTTGAGCGCGTTTTTCAACCGAATACATTGGGTTTTTATTGGGTCCTAAATGTCTCCACAAAAATTTATAAATATAGGTCCACTTTTTCTGGTAGCCCCCATATAACGGTACCTTCTAATTTTCAGTATTTTGGTGTTTTTGATCGTATTTTTCCCCCGAATTGGCTGTAATTTAGTATTTTGAGTTCTTAATAGGTACCAAAACTCTCCACAAAAAATTATAAATATAGGTCCATTTTTTCGGATAGTCCCAATATAAGGGTACCCCTAATTTTCGGTATTTTGGGGTTTTTGAGCTCGTTTTTCAACCGAATTCGCAGCAATTTGGTATTTTGTAGTCGTATATGACAACAAATCTCCCTATCAAAAAATTTTAATATTCGCCCCCTTTTTGGGGTCGTCCCCATATAAAACCAATGTTTCTAAGACTCTTTTGTAATCTGTTGTTTCTAAGACTCTGTTGTAATTTTATATGCAGAAGATACGAAAAAACTAGAGCATAAGGTTCGATAACCTTATATATATATATATATATATTCATATATATGAACTGTAACCCGCATTTTGGCTTAGCCCCTGTGTGGGAGGTACCAGAAGGGGTGGGCCGATATTCCCCATGTTCGAACTTGAACTAATTTTGGAATAAATAATTAAATGGGCAAAGTTTGGAAGAAATCAAAATTTTTTAAACAAATTTGGTCTGAAGAACCATGAGGTCTAGGACCAATATTTAGAACCATAATCGGTTTGTAGAAAAGTCGGTGTAGTTACACTTTTTGGTATGTTCCCTATATTTTTATTTCAAGTAACTGTCAGGCCCGGCCGAACTCAACGGTTTTTCACTTGTTAATATTAAAATGGATTTTAGATTTTGAAAAATTTCCTTAATGATTTTTATATGGCAACAAGATTGTCATAACAGCTAAATCATTTTGGTAAGACAACAAAATCTCTTAAAATTTAATTTTTTTTTTTGTTTTTGTTTTTTGATCGTTAAAAATGTTTTTGCATTCCAACAATAGTTCGAAGCGACTAACGCATTTTCTTCATTCCAAACGAAGTGAGTTAGTATTACAACGAAATTAACTGTAACTTTCACCATATCGGTTCTTAATTTATGTATCTTTTTTGTTTTTTGTACGTTACCAGATCGTTAAAAATGTTTTTGCATTCCAACAATTATTCGAAGCGACTAACGCATTTTCTTCATTCCAAACGAAGTGAGTTAGTATTACTACGAAATTAACTGTAACTTTCACCATATCGGTTCTTAATTTATGTCTCTTTATTTTTTAATACGTTTGGATCTGAATTTTTCTAAATTTCGAACATATATGTTTATATTTTTAATATGTATGAATAACGTATATATTTGAATATAATCAACGTAAAAAACGATGCCGTTCAAAAATGCCAAGCATTGTACAAAGCTGCCCATGGGGCAGTTTTGAGTATAATAACTTCGTCCAATAAAACAGATTGTCCCTTCTCACCCATTTATGGGTTAACATTTACTACCCTTTCCTGTATTTCGTTTAGCGTGGACAATAACTTCTGTCCAAATAGGTAGTTGGATTCTATGTATGGGTGAGAAGATGTACATGAACTATGTTTTTGCATAAAATGTAAAATGTTAACCCATTATATTCAGAGACGGCGTAGACCATCATGCGTATTAGTTACAAAAATATCAAAATAAGCACTCATACGCCATATGAACCTTCACCGATTGTACGGACGAACATGGTATAGGATGAAATAGTTATAATTTTGTGCAAGAATTTCCTCGTGTGCTTTACAATAGAATTATACCGTTATAGAGAAATAAAAAACCGGATATTTTACGGAATAATTCGTGTGTAGTAACAGTCCGTACTCAACATGCAATAAATATCACAAATACACTTAACACCCGACTAGTGTCGTAAATACCGACCAGAGAAACGCGCCGCAAGTCGATTCAACTTGAAATTTTGAAAAGCAAAACAAATTAGTTCGACAGATCGTGTATTATATTTTGCGTCAAATATAGAATTATAACTGGATAACTCATATGTTTCTAAAAAATATCAATGTAATGTAACAGTTCTGAAATGCGAAGGTATATAGTACCACATTTGTCTTCGATAAAATACATAATAAACATTTTCTATGAAATATTTCCAAAATATGGCTCTAGCAAAATTAAATTATTATACTGCAGTAACGTAATAATTCAACGAAGAGCTCTGTTGTGAACTCGCCTAATGAGATTTTAAGCCAACAAATCACATTTCCAACGACTAGTCAAATGGTTTCGGTTCAAAACATGTCGTTTCACATTTGACACTCAAATAAATGAGCTGTTGTTGTTGGGCCGCAAATGTATTTTGTGCGTGTGTACGTGTGAGTGTTCCTGCAAACATAAACCGGCACTTTGTCATTCACTTTGGGCTTTGATTATTTGTGAGAGCATGTCTGCGAGTTCCTTATATAGCATTTTACAAACATTAGCAATTATAGTCGTATGTGTGTGTGCTGTTAATTCCAAGGCACAATGCCTGAATCTCATTATAGGAATGTCAAACAAAAATCATTGAAAAATTTTGCACATACCGACTGGTGGAGTAATGTTTGGCATATATTTGTTTTATCGAGGTTAGTAGAAAAATTTGTTGGCGAGTTAAGTTATCATCATTATAGCCTGCACTTCCCTGTGGTACAGGGTATCATGTCTTTATCTATAGTTTGGATCAAAATATAAATTGAGAAATTTGTTCAGATATCTTCCATATAATTTCGAAGATTTTGCAATGGCTTAGATTAGATGGAAAATAGAATAACCGATGTTAAGTGTTTTAGAAATCAGTTAAGATTTATATATAACTTCCACATATTTCTACGCGCTGTTTGACGTAAATGGTACAACGAAGGCCCTGCGTTTGTTAGATTGTACATATGACATGTACTAATTTTTAGATTTAGATATATGTAGCTCCCATATAAAATTCCTTACGATTTTGTCCAATTGACACGTAAAATAACAACGTTGCATCTATATTTGTGTTCCAGTTGTCCGAATGGAACGAAATGTAGCATGTTGTCTTGGGTAAAGCCTAAAATGGCATATTCTTCCGAATTAAGTGTAGTCGGTGACTATTCAGTTAATCAACTAGGAATTTATTAATTATAAATTCTCTATAAAATTTCTTCCTTCCTCGTATTACATAATTTATCCCATAATGTACATAGTTTTTATCTCATAGCTAGAATACAAGTACAACACAAACTGACAGCCTTTAATAAATTGAAATAAATATCAATTGTATTACACGAACCTGTGCCTTTAAGCAAACACGCAAAACAAAATCAGTCTGGAAAAATGCCATAATCAAGAACAGACGGCAGGTATTATACGCAATCAACAAAATAAAGCCACACGAGTGAATACCGATACACACACACGAGCAGAAACGTACGCATACATCCGTGAAAAATATTCACTTAATATACATGCACACAGGTATTCATGGAGCATAAACAACAGCAAAAGCAACAGCACACATATTGAAGAGAGCAATCGAATGAATAGTAGCAGTTGACGGAGGACCCGCTGTGAATGGAAATGGTCCTCATGTCACTCTGAATGTGTGTATTTATTTTAATGATAGTACTTGCAGGAGGTTTATTTTTTAAAACCGTCGAATGTGTATTTTTTGTTTTTATTTCCACACGCATTATAATGGTTTTGTAAGTGAGTAATGAGATTTTAGCCTTGCAATGAATGTTAATGTGTGCTGGTAGAATTAACGATTTATATATGATTTTTTGCAATTTCCTCCGATTACATTAAAAGGAAATATACACGATTGCAAAACAAGATTATAAGATTAAATAAAATTACATGCAGCTAAAGTTCACAGCACATGCTTTTAATTACCGATACATATGTATAAATAATAAATTTGTACCCTCCCATTTCATTTCGTTTGGAAAAATAGCTAAGATTCGAATTCATTCTCAATACAATGCTTTGCTAAAATTCAACAAATTGGCCGACTCGTGTCACTGACGTCCATACCAAATGATTCAATTTAGTAAATTGTACGGTGTTCTCAAGAATTGGAGATAGCCCCGATCATTTTATGCCGGAATTTTCGTAGGGATCGCAAGTTACACCCTTTTAAGGTCATGTTGACTCGAGATATCTCGTATAGTTAGCATTTTATTAAAAACAGTTTCTCAAGTCCTTACTGATTATCCCTTTATAAGGTACTATTCATGCATATGGGAATTTCCGGCAAAAGGTAAACCAAAGTCGAATAATTTGTTTCTTAAGTTGTGCTTAAATACTTGACGTTACGGCAAAAATGCCACATTTCTGATTTTTTCTTCTGGTTCTTTGCATTAATACTAATTTCATGGCTATAAATGCAGACACAGCAGAAATAAAATCAGTAAAATCAAAAATGCCGCGTGATTTATGTCGCGTGAGGGACAAGAAAAATCATTCGCAAATAAACGTCTAGGGTGTTTGGTATTAAAAATATCAGTCCACGTTATATTCTTATATCTTCTTATGTAAAGCCCTATTTTGGTATTTAAATATTGTAGATGCACTGTCCAAACAAAGTGGCTGTAATTTGATAGACTCCATGTTGTTAAAAAATCACATGAATATCTCTTACACACTCCGATTGTGAAGCTAAAGAAGTTCATCTGTCGATATAAGTGTGAGCCTATTGAATACTTAAAACGCCATTCTGCAAAATCAATTTTTTGATTTATGCCGGGGTTTGTATAAAATTAGCGATATAAGGTCGTTCAAAATCTTTAGATTTTAAATGATATTTTTGACAGAAAACCATGGCTTTAAAAATTGAGCTGTGCCAAATTTCATCAAATTGGAATCAAAAATGCAACTTCTTATTTTGTTGTACCCTCCACCATAAGGTGGAGTTAATATCAAATTTGACATTCAGTTTGCAATGTCTTGAAATATGATTCCGGGTCCCCACAACGTTCATATATATATTCTTGATCCGTCTGTAGAAATCGCAATATTTGATGTACGAGCTTTGAAATTTTGCACTGGCACTGCTATTACTCCTAGGATGGTTGGTATTGGAAATGTGATATACCACCTTTTCTTGTAGTCCCCAAATATGATAACCCCAAATATTCGGTATTATTGGTATTTTTGACACGTTTTTCAACCGAATTGGCTGTAACGTACTACGCTTGGTACTTATTAGTTGTCAAATTATACTACCTAAAATTATCAATATTGGCCCATTTTTTAGGGGAGCACCCAAAAAATGGTAACCCCACTGTTCAGTATTTTTGGAGATTCAAATACGTTTTTTTAACAAAATAAAGTGCAATCTGATATTTTGGATTCACGTTGAATATCAGATCTACCTCCTAAAAAACAATTAACATTGGCTTATGTTTCGGGTAGCCCCTACATAGAGGTAATTTCCCAATTTTCGGGGCAAGTTTTTTTTAACGAATTGACTCTAATTTGATTTTTCCTGTTATCAAGGTTTGTAAATCTTCCTACTGCGATTCCTACATGCTCAGTATTAGTTCACTTTTTAGAGAATGCTACGTTGCAGGTTTGGGGGAGCTTGGACACGTGCTACTAATTAGCTGAGATTTTGTATTTTGGATTCTCATTGAGTAGCAAATCTTCTTATCAAAAATTATAAATATTAGCCCAATTTTCGGAGTAACCCTCATATAATGGTACATCCATTATTTGTGAACGGACTTTCAATTATCGATGTCAGTTTATGGTTATCATCCCATTTTCGGCATTTTGAAGACTTTTGGCCACATTTTCTAATGTTATCACTCGCGTTAAAATGGAAGTAAATTCTCGTTATCCACACTTGTACTGTCTATACATTCAAGCTTTTGGTCTCATAATAAGTCTACCATTGAACACGTAATTCATCATTTGGTTCCGTTTTATATGCCTCTTGAGCTGGGTCATCCTCATCCATTCTCATAACATGGCCTAGCCACCGTTGTCGCTGCAAGGTCATGACTATGTCGATGTCCGAGAATAGATGCTACAACTAATATTCAACGTCGACGCAGATCGGACCGTAGATCTTACGAATAGTTTTACTCTCAAACAGTCCAAGAGCTGCATCATCTGCTTGCGCAAGTAGCCATGATTCAGATCCATACGTCAGCAGAGGAAGTCTGGCGGGCGTCTGCAGACTTGTTCTTGAATTGCTTATTCAGACCATAGTAGCATCTGTTTTTAGTCTTGGCTAGTGCTGTTCTTCTCCGAATTTAAAAACTGATTCCAACTTTTTTATGGCGGTATTACCGAGGCACATATATAAAATCGTTGACTACTTCAAGGTTGTAGTTTTCAAGTTCCACAGTTGGTCCGAGTATATTAGAAGTCTTGAGTGTTGTTCAAAGAAGGCTGTCATCGGCGTAAAAAGGTCACACGAGAAACTGTCACCTTGTATGAATTCTCGTTCGGTATTGAAAGGCTCTGAGCAATCCTTTCCGACTTTTACTGCTGACCTTGTGTCAGTTAAAGTTATCCTGCATAATTTTGCAGGAATGCCAAACGTAGACATGGTTTTAAACACCTCTGAGCGGATGTGTGTCGATGTGCTTTTTGTCGGTCTTTTCTAGGATTTAGCGCAGTGTGCAAATAGCACTTTATAGACGATGGGAAGGAGACTAATTACTGTATAGTAGAAACATATCATCTTGTCTTCTTTTTATGAACGGGACACAGGATGCTGAGGTTTCAATTATTGGGAATGCATTCCTCTAGCCAAATTGTATTCATACATGCTCCTCATATCTATCAATATCTACGTCAACCTGAAGTGATTTTTGGAATGCAAAACATTTGTTAACGAACGAAAACTCACGATAACGATAACACTCTGGGAGTGTATAGCTATCGTATGAACTAGGAAAAAGTCAAAAGGTGAAGAAATTCCTTATTTTTTAACTTAGTTCGTGGTCAAAAATAGGCAAATTTCCAAAAAAAATTATTTCAAACCATCGCCATTTTGTTAATTTTAGAGCGAAGTCAATAATGCTAGTTCTTCCGAGAGCCACGCATGTACTCTTTCTAACACCCTTGGAATTTTCGGATTCCTATGTTCCAGTGAGCCATCAAAAATAAGGAATTTTCTTTAATCACCAAAAACAACAAAAATCAAATGTTGTTGCCCGACATGTGGTAACGGACCACATGACACGCTACATCTATTCAACTGCCCAGCCAAACCCACCCACCTAACCCCATGTTCTCTCTGGACTCAACCAATACAGGTCGCAGCCTTCTTGAACTTGGAGTTAGTACAAGCTGCTACAACAACAACAACCAAATGTTGCAAAACATTTTTCTGCTCTTTTAAATCTTCAATTACATATATGTGTAATGTTACAAGCTTTACCATGCAGTGGTATTCATTTGCCAGCCAAATGAAAATCTTGAAAATTTAAAATCGAGAATGCGGTAGGGGACCCACCCCATATATATTTTTTATTAAACCAAAAAATTGTAATGTATGTAGGAACAGCCAAATGATATTTTTGAAGTTACTTTTCAGAAGCATTCAATTTATTTAAATTTGTGCTTCAATATTATAAAATCCAATTTTAATGGATATTAATTTTTTTAACCAAATTGCTCTTTATATGTGTAATTAACACGAAATGATGTAATCATCTGTAAATAAAACAATTTTTTTACAATACATATCTGGTGATAATCATCTCGAGAGAGTAATATTGTGGCGACTTTACGACATTTGTGTAAATGTTCACTGTTGCAGCTAAATGTAACACAATTATACATTTACGTTTTAACGGTTCAAAAATGGTTGTTGAAAAAATTAAAAATTAACAAATGATGATAAGTCTGTGATGAAGTATTATCATGTGGGTTTAACACCAATATTAATGTACAATTTTTAAATTTCTTTTTTATTTTTAATAGAAAATATGAAAACATATTGTAGGGTCTTTCAAATTCAGCGACTCTTTTTTTATATATATATATATATATATATATCATATAGTCGGTCCGTCAATTAATTTTAAGTTTTGATAATTTGCCGAATTTTAATACCGAATTGGCAGGAATTTGGAACAATAGATTTCAGTCGCCTTACAATAGATTTTAGTGAAAGGCGTAGGAAGAGATTTCAGCGAAACCCTTAAATCTCTTTTAATTCACAAGCACTGTTATGCCAATACATTTCCATGAATTTTAATATAAATGAAACCACACCCATTAAGAAGCCTGCCTTCAATTTTAAAATTTCATTTAAATCAACATCCTATTACACATGCCTTTGCCTAAAAATCATGGAATCTGTTCACAGCATACGTTACCAGCCCCTCAGAAAAAAACATGTATTTGCCATTCACATCAAGTACACAAAATTTTGCCAAACTATGACAAGATACCGAAATCGTTTTCAAGTCTAGCATAACCAATCAGTGAATGTAGCCGATAAAGAAATGTTGTTGTGTTCTAATGTTATGCAGTCATTAGGAGCCACAAGGATGCTCACGAAATTCTTCTTCGCCTTAGTATTCATACACACGCACACTCATTCACACACACACACACACATTCATACAAACATTGCAATCAATAACCACAGGAATTGAATGTTCAAAGTGTTCTCAAGCTATATTTGATGTTTCTGTTGTTGCTGATTTTCTACATAGATGATTCGATGCTTTAAAATGCGGAATACTACTAGGAAAACAACCTAAACTAACATTTTTGGTGCCACGTTCGCCAAACATCAACCAAGGTATTGTTGGAACTTTCATTTGTCAAAAATTTACAAACAACTTAGAATATTTAACCACTTAACGACAAGCGTTTCTCAGAAACGGTTTGTACATCATTAAATGTTATCACATATATATATATATATACGAATATTTGGAGTTGTTGCAAATGGATTGACAATTTAAATATACACGCCACCTTCTGGTGAAGGGTATAATAAAACGCTTTTAAAAACGCCGCATTCAAAAAATATGCTTTGAATGCATCACACGACAAATGGTCAATATGCGATTCAAGACAATAGGAAGCTGTAACTACAACTTTCAAAATGAATTAAATCGGAAAGTACCGTTATGACTGAACAAAAAAGCTAATCTAAATTTATAATTATCTAGTTATTCTAATTATATACCCTATTTATAAACTATTTTTATTCGACGTTTTTGGAGGATGGCAACTTACCAAAATAATCATTTCCGACCCCATAACATACGATCAGTAAAATTGTATGACAATTTAGCCATGTCCGCCCGTCTGTTGTAATCAGTCTAGCCTCTATACGAAATGAGATCTTGTGTCTGCAGGCAGGTCAATTTCGAAGATGAGCTATATCGGTCCAGGTTTAGGCATAGCTCCCATATAAGGGTGCCCCCAAACTTTCGGTATTTTGGAGTTCTTTAGCGCGTTTTCAATGAATTCGCTAAAATTTGGTACATTGAATTCTTATTGGGTACCAAATTTCCCTGCTAAAAATTATAAATATAAAATTATAAATTGGCTGTAATTTAGTAATTTGAGTTCGTATTGTGTCCATTTTCTGGTAGCCCCCATATAAGGTTACCCTCAATTTTCGGTAGATTTAGGTTCTTGAGCGCGTTTTTCAACCGAATTCTCTGTAATTAGGTATTTTGTAGTTGTATATGTTAAAAAATCTCCCTAGCAACAATTATTAATATTCACCCCCTTTTAGGGGTTGTCCCCATATAGCCCCCATAATAGCCTCCACCATAGTATGGAGGGTATATTAATTTTGTCATTCCGTTTGTGACTCATCGAAATATTCTTTTCCGACCCTATATATATATATATATATATATATTCTTGATCAGGGTAAAATTGTAAGACGATATAGCCATGTCTGTCCGTCTCCACTAAAAATTATATTATATTTATTTCAAGTGCCTTTCAGTATACCTATGGTGGAGGGTATCCAAAGTTCGGCGGTGCCGAACTTTGGCTTAATGCTCGTTTATTTTGAGGGTTTAATCACATTTACATTTTTAAATACATATTCACAGAAAATAATAATGAACTAACCGTAAAGGTCCCTGACAATTATCTGTATTTTGAGAGTTTTCGCATTTTCCAACGGAAAAGATTCGAACAATTCAGAGACATCTGAGCCTTCACCATTTTGGGTATATTCTACATATGGGTATTCTAATTTTTTTAATTTCGTTAAAAACAATTGTTTTGATTTGATCTTTATCAATAAATGAACCGACTAACATCAATCCATATACATGCTTTTCTGCAACCTATGCTAAATGTCAATGGGACAAATTTGGGTAAATCGATTTATAGCACACTTGATACACACTATTCGATAATATTAATCAGACACCCGTTCGAAATATATATTGAAGCCATGTCTGCATCTGCATCCATTACAAAAAAACTCAATCAATCTAGTCTCAATTGAATATGTTGAGCAAAATTTCGTGTCAATCGGAGGAGTTTGGTGCACCATTTACTTAAAATCGGACGAATCTGCATTTTCAGGAAAATTAACACACATCATTCTGGACTTAAGTCAGTATGCTATGTCAAATTTCGTGCAAATCGAAAGATATATAGGGACTATATTGCACCATTTACCTTAAATCGGACGCAAATATATTTAGTACGCTGTACTAAATTTCGTGCAAATCAAAAGATATTTGGGGACTTTTGTGCACCATTAAATCCATTAAATCGGGTGAAAATATATACGGGAGCTATATCTAAATCTGAGCCGATTTTTCCCAATTTCAATAGGGTTCGTCCTTGGGACAAATGAATGAGCTGTGCCAAATTTCATCCAATTCGGATAATAAATGCGACCTGTACTTTGTTCACAATTTAACATGGACAGACAGACAGACGGTCGGGCGGACAGACGGACGGTCGGACATGCATAAATCGACTTAGATAGTGATTCTATGCATATTCTCAAAAGGAACCGTGTGTCTATCTCGTTTCCTTCTGCCTGTTACAAACATATACACAAAGACACCCTGTACCACGATGTGATGAAGGGTATAAAAACCCCAAAAGAATCTTAGCAACATCTCTCCTATGTACGAAACGTGTTGTAGGGTATCATATTCTCAACTTCGTCCGATTATTTTTTTACTTGCTCGTTTTATAGTTCAATATTTATTATATATATTTCATATTTATTTATAAAAAAATATTTTTTTCACATAATGAACTCTACACGCTCCATATTAGTTTACCTATTGTAAAATCCAATTTAAAATATCCATAAATTTAAATTACTATACAAAACCAACAACAACAACAACAACAGCAAATTCCAATGAATGTTAAATGATAGCCTGTTTATTTGGTAAATAAAATTTCCAAGCAATTTAACAATATTTTGTAAATAATTTTACCATGATATACTTATGAAGTTCAGCGAGTGCTGTGTGCTCATTTAGGGCACGGTTGGATTCACACTTACACATACCCACACCAACACACATACATCCATACAAGAGGAAATGGCACAAACAGTTGCATTATGTCGAATTATGTTCGAGTGTGCAACCATTGTTATGTCGATGAATGTTGCCTTCGACGCATTTAGCGGCATGCTATTATTATTAACCATAAGTTATTTATAGTGCCACTTCAGAATGCAAAACCACATTTATCACACCTAGCCACCAGCTTGCTGGAAATTGTGGTTGTTTTTGTCCTGTGTTATAGAACGAGGTATTGCAGAGCCAGAAGTACCAGAAGAGCTGCTGCCGAGCGCATTAAAAGCGCTAACAGATAATAATAACACCGGCAACAACAATTGTAATATGGCCAAAGCATCTGGACGAATTTATGGCAGGATGATATCGGGCATACACATAAATTACACATTTTTCACACCTTTGTTTATGCAGATGCAGCTGCCAAACTCGGCGAATGCAATGCCGATAAACACCTGTAAAAACATGTGGAACAGCCGTTAGCTTCATTCAATTCGTCCTCTTCCAGATAGATATGTATGTATGTGTAGTTGCTATATTTGTAACATTATCCGCTGACAGTTTGAAATATTTTTCATAATGTCTGCCCTGGTATAATGACGTACGTATACCGAGTGAATTCCGAATGAGTTTTGCTTCAATTTACTGGCGATTAGGTGTTCCGCATGATACAACTTTTAATGTAATAGGGTGTATCGGAAATGTATTGTGATTACGCTATCGTGCGAAGCAATTTCTTTAGGGTGTTGAAAATTGTTACACAATTAAATTTTGTCTGCAGGCAGGCTAAGTTCCAGTTTAGTAACGTTTTTTAACCGAGTTTTTATCGTTTGATATTTTGGGTCACAATACTTCGTACCGTAACAATTCTACTTGATTAAGGACGTTTTTAAGATCCATCTATATGCTAAAAATTTAAAAATATTTCGGCATAGATCAATTTCTTGAAAAATGTTGTCCACACAGGACACGCTTTTATAGATCCCATACGGCGGCAGACCTGCTTATACCCTTCACCACACTGTGGTACAGGCTATTATGTCTTTGTAAATATATTTGTAACAGGCGATTTCTTTTGTGAATTTCTTTTTTGAATTTGCATAGAATCACTTTCTAAGTCGAATTATGCATGTCCGTCCAACTGTCCAGGTTAAATTGTAAACAAAGTACTGGTCGCTTTTATGATCCGAATTAGATGAAATTTTGCATAGGTCACATATTTGGTCAAGGACCCTACTAACATTGGAGGAAATCGGTTGAGATTTGGATATAGCTTCCGATTTTAACTAAATGCACGATATTAACTAATTTCACTAAACTGCCAAACTCAATCTCTCAGGCATTGAGACACAATTTTTCGAAGCGTACTGAATTAGTTCCAGTCTGATGTATGTGAAGTTTTGCAGAAATCGGTTCAGAATTTGATATAGCTCCTATATACAGATAGTCCGATTTTATGTAAATGGTGCACCAAACTTGCACATTTCATCTAAATGGTGTACTAAAAAATAAAGTTTTTCCGATTTGGACGAATTGTGCACAGCGTATAAAATTGAACCTAGAAAAACGTGTATTTTAAGTCTGTGTATTAATTAACTCTGTCGGATTGACTTGCAATCTTCCTACATTTCAGAATGGTATGTGTATGGGTTATCTTAAATTACTTCAAATATCTACGTAGTTCAAACATTTACTTTCGTCCGATTCCAGTTCAATGGTCCTCCGAGGATGCTAGATCTGTTATATATACAGAAATTGGACATAGCAGCATCTCCTTTATGTACTGAAAGTGGTAAAGGATTTTCTATAGTCCGCATCTACGACTTTTGAACATTTCTCACTTTCTTACTTGTTGGTTTTTGATATATTTAGATTTTATCCTATTTTCCTATGGTGAATCGTATAAAAACTCATTAAGGGGGACTGTATAATTAATTCGTCGTTACCTATGCACCACCTCCAAATATTGTTACATATTTAATGGTACCACCCTAATTCCTGTATTTTTAAATAAGTACTCCGTTTTCTTGGAGACTTAAATAACAATCCGCACAATATTTTCAATCTAGGTCTATGTGTTGATATATCTGCACTATGGGATTTCTCTCTACATTGATATATTTAATCGTACACATAAAACGAGTATGAACTAAATAAATTACTATTCTAAAAAATCCTTCCACAACTGGTTAGTCATCATTATAATATTTTTCACACTAATAACACATGCGATTTATTCTCAAAACTTTATCACCGTCCTAATATCCCCCATAATGTTTCAAATTTAAAAACGGAAAGCTGACACGAATGTGAGAGTGTAGATAAATTATAATACCCTTAATAGTGGTGTAATTCCTCGAACAAATTGTTGTGGACAGGGAGGAAAAAGTTGAGTTGATGGCATCATTTTAGAAAACGTGTTGAATCGAACATACAAAGGTGTAAAATAGTTTGCTAGTTAGCAATGCTTTAAAGTGGACTATTAAAATTTGGCAGTAGTGGGACAATGTTTGGAAGTAACAGATAAACGGACAAGACAAAATCGACATAATATATACCCTAATTTTGTAAGCGATTAAAGTGAGGGAGAAGTAAATGTAAATTGTTTATACTTTAAGAAAATTGACATAGTTTTTTGTTTTTTTTTTACTTCTGAAAAAAGTTTCACTATAACTTAATTTTTGCAATTTCAGTTGCTTTAGTTTTGGCCACCAGTTTATATTCAAGTCTTTGAACTCTTTCAATTATTAGATAATTCTACATCAGGATTTTGCTAAACATTTTTGTTAAATCATTAATGTTAATCAAAACCAAAATATTGGCCTTGATAAGAAAATAAATATAATTATATAACAATTACGATCCTATCATAACAGTTATTTAATTATATTTATTTAAAATATATGCTTCTCTGTATCTTTTACAATTTTTCATTTTAAACATTTATCTGTTGTAAAGTACACATCCGAATTTATAACATGAACTCATTTCGTTGGCCTGAATAAATGTTTGCCTAATTCATTCCAAACATGAAGGGTCGCACATCCCACATACCCAGCCAGTACTGGCCAACCATACGGATGTAAAGGGAAATATAAAATACATCTTTTAACAATTGTAAAGTAAATGAAAACCTCCAAGGAAACTTTGCAATTTAGGTCTGAACAAAAACAATTACTCTACTCCACCGAACATTGCGTCCTACTTACTTTCATTATTATTTTATTTTTCTTAGCAATTTTTTCTCTTGTTTAGATAGATTGTTGTTGTTTGAATTCTATTTTAAACAGAATTTTTATTTTCTTTCAATTGAAAGAAAATTGGAGCAAAAAGTACCTACCCATAAAAGGTCTAAAAAATCGACCAAAACAAATGAACCTTTTTTGCTGGCTATGGCGTAGATATTTACTCTATTCTTCTTTTGTTTGATTCTCATTTCAGAGGGGATAAACCTAAAGGCTATGGAATTTGAAAACCCTGCCTTGATGTAGCTGCTCCATACAATTATTTTCAATTCAAGACAAAGCATTCAACCAAACACGCATCCGCACACATAACGAAGTGGTGGAACTGGTAACGAGTTCATGGCTAAAACCGCACCACACATCCAGTGGAAGTGGAAAAGAAAAGTTTGCCTTTCTCTTTTGATAAACTTAAGATTCACATGAAATTTCATTTAATTCAGCAAATACAACAAAACATAATAACAACAGAAATAACAACAGCAGCATTAGCAACAACACTCCTTGTGCTCGTTGTTGAGTTAACACAAAAAAACCAAAGGAAGATTCATCAGCTTCAGTTATTCAAAATGCTTACCAATGCATTGCATAACCTATGAAATCAGTTGATATGGCAGTAGAGCGCGGGGAATGAGTCTGACCACAACTTTGACAAGCAACAGCATTGAGGCCCCCTAAATATTACAGACAGCATTTTGGACGGAGAGAGAAGGGGGACAAACTTGTTGTGTCACGCACAACAACAGAAATAGCTGCCGAGAGTCGGGAGACAGGCAGCCGATCGGGTGGTCATCATGGTTAACCATTCCGATAATGAGTTTTCGTTTTGCTGTTAACCGCAGTAATGTAAACCCCGTCAACAAAAACAGTCGGTTCGGTCAGTAAACAGGAAACGGAAGTCACGTCAATAGAGCAACGCCACTACAACTGTAATAACAAGTGTACAGCAGCAGCAACAACAACCACATGGCCACCCATACAACCTCACCCTCGATGGCCCACATTCCGATTGCTAACACATAATGTATTAGTGGCACCAGCAAAATAGAACAATAACGGCAATCAAATTTTCTAAACCGCACCAAAAGCACCCACAAAGGACCACAAACGGTCCAAACAAAAATCGCAAAATTCAAATCCGCAAGTCGAACACATATACACACATACAAACACAGAAAGAGCACAGCCGATACCAAAAGCTCTAATAGGCCCGCTTCCCACCTCGACTAAAACAAACACATTGAGACAATTGTTCCTGGCTGGGGTGACAGGATAAAATGAAGCATTTGGAGAACTTTCAAATCGAGTTTATTTACAATATTATCAAAATATTTAAAGGATGAAGAGTGGCACGTCATATTGGACCATACCATTTGTTCTGCACAATATATTAACCTTTGCTGTGGTCATTGGTTTGCAAAATTATTTGCTATGTAAGTACCAATACATATTTTCTTATTTGAATATTTATATTGAAGTTGAATATTTGGTTTGATTACAGTATACGACCAACTGATTAGGAAGGTTCTCCAATAGGTACAGCCGTTTTTACGAATTATTGATAGAATTATAGAACGTTTACATTTAACCGGATTTCGTTAACCTAGTGGGTTTCAGTTGTCAATTCCTTTGCATATATGTCAAATAAATCCTCATAAAGTAGGTTAACCCGCTAAAAAGTTCTAATTTATATGCCGTTTTATTCACAGAAATTTCCCGCACCTGTGCCTTTTCCATCTTCCAATCATATATATTTATTGAGGAAACCCACCCGCCCAGCACTCTCTATTTGATGTTATTATTTTAACGTTCTCAAAGTCGAGATAGAGGGAACGTTGGTAAGGTACCTATTCAGACTTCTCTCTGTGGTGCCGCAATATGTAACTTCCAAAGAGAGTTCGAAATCTACCGGATTTAATGCAGGTAGAAGTTTGTCCCCAAGACCATTTTGTCGCGACCATCCACATTCATCCACTTCGGTAAAAAATAAAATATAAATCCAACAAGTCTATCTAACAAATCTTAAGTTCGGCCGGGCCGAACTTTGGATACCCTCCACCATAGAAATAATGAAAATTTTTGGAAATGAAAATATAGGGAACTACAATTCTACCAATCGATTGTTGTAAACTAAATAGAAATTCCTGAAAATACTCCAATATTGGGACCAATATTGACAACAAGACTTGGCGTTTTCATTACATACGAGGTTATACCTAATTTAAGGCCAATGTAGCTCAAGTTCCAAGCTAATAATTCATTTTTGAATCCCAATACCCAATCCCAGTACCAAATTTCAGCAAATTCGGTTGAAAAACGCGCTCAAGATCCCCAAAATACCGAATATTGGGGGTACCCTTATATGGGGGCTATCCGAAAAAATTAACCTATATTTATAATTTTTGGTGGCGACATTTGCTACCCAATAAGAACCCAAAGTACCAAATTTCAGCGAATTCGGTTGAAAAACGAGATCAAGAACCTCAAAATACCGAAAATTGGGGGGTGCCTTTATATGGGGGCTATCAGAAAAAGTGGACCGATGTTTATAATTTTTTTTGTAGATATTTGGTACTAAATAAGATCTAATTGTACCAAATTTCAGCGAATTCGGTTGAAAAACGCGCTCAAGATCCCCAAAATACTGAATATTGGGGGTACCCTACCGAAAAAATTAACCTACATTTATAATTTTTGGTGGGGACATTTGCTACCCAATAAGAACTCAAAGTACAAAAATTTCAGCGAATTCGGTTGAAAAACGAGATCAAGAACCTCAGGTCAAGTTCGAAGATGGATTATATCGGTCAACGTATAGGCATAGCCACCAAATAAGTGTACCGCCCAATTTTCGATATTTTGGGGTTCTTGAGATTGCTTGGAACATTGGGTTATTTTTGGGTAACAAATGTCTCCACTAAAAATCATAATAATAGGTCCATTTTTTTCTGGTAGCCCCCATATAAGGGCACCCGTTATTTTGGGGTTCTTGAGCGCGTTTTTCAATCGAATTCGCTAAAAGTTGGTACATGGGTTCTTTTTGGGTACGAAATGTATCCACTACAAATTATAAATATCGGTATCAGTCCACGCTTTGGGGTTTTCATTAAAAATGGCTGAAATTTGTATTTGGTCTACAAAATGGTTTACATAAACCGGTTTTTAGAATTATCGGTATAGGTTCACTTTTTGGTATGTTCCCTATATTTTCATTTCAAGTATCTGTCAGTATACCTATGGTGAAGGGTATCCAAAGATCGGCCCGGCCAAACTTAACATTTTTCACTTGTTTTTTTCTGAATCTGACCAATTAATTAGAGTGCATTATCGATTAATATTGAGCGGGTCAGGCCAAAGAATAATCATTCCTGTTATGATAAAGGTTAGTCAATATTTTGCGTATCAAATGGAACCTGACCTTTGTGTGAAAAGTGGCAAAATTTGGTTTATATGGCGTATGTATTTACCCCAAAAGGATATGGATCGAATATATTTACAGTTTATCCAAGAGGAGTTGTAGCCCTTTAAATTGATACCAATTTTACGTTAATATTTTCAGGGGCTGATATTGTTTAGTATTGACATTAGTGGGCTGAAATGTAGCGCTGATGACTAGGACATTTTCTCTGGAGGTTCCAGTTATGACCAAGGACGACACAGGATGATTAAATGATATTTAGGAAAAATGGACCGAAAACTTTTTTTCTTGTTTTCTAGTCACTCTGGACAATTACAAATTTTTCATGAGGAATGGGATCGGGCAAATTAATTAGAATGCATATCGGTTAATATTGAGCGGATCAAATGAATCGAGTCTTATGTACGTTTAATACCTAAATTCGAATCTATGGTAAGACGTGATACGTGACGTGATGCCGGGTAAGAATGTGTAGCTGTTGACTTCTAGTCGCTCAAGAGAGTGCAAATATTGCGAAATATTACCAAGACTCGGAATATAGTAAAATTTCAATGGTAGTTGTATAGGGTATCACATGGTCGGCCCCGTCCAGCTATACTACTTCGCTCACTGTTTTTTTGTGAACATCGCTGCAAAATTTAGTAAAAATGGTACTTATTATATTTAAAATGCATATTTCTGCAATGCATAATTTTATTTTTTAATAAAAACAAAATTAATTATCACTATGTTATCAAAAACCTTGATAATCCGGAAAATTTAGCAATGCGGTGAGATCTACAATTACTTATCCAAATTAGCAAGAGTTTATGGTATATTTGTGCTCCATGAAAGAAATGAATACCCACTTAACGATTATTTTCCCAAATTACCCCTTAGTAGACACCCTCATTGTCGTTATTTTATGCCTCAAAAATAACTTATTGATTAAATTTGATTCAGCCAAATGTTTATATTTCCGAAACATTGGTTCGCATAAGTTGACAAAACTGTGTGAAAAAAATAAATCCCTGTAAATCAATATTCATGACACACACAATACGAACGTCTTCATCACTTCAGTGTTTGTCAACTTGTGTGCTACAAGGAAAATAAATATTGTCGAAGGTCTTTTTCGGCAAAAAAAAAGGAAAACTTATCCATAAGTTCAAAAATAGTTGCTTGCTTACTTTTCCTTGTTTATTCACTAATTTACATTTTGGCAAAGGACACTCTTTGAATAAATAAACATAAAGAAGAATGCCCCAGGCAATGACTTCTGGATGTCGCTTTTGTGTTGATGTTTGTGTAGCATCTTCTTCTATGGCAAATTGTATTAAAATATTGCTATTGTAGATTTATGCATATTAAATTTTGAATTATGACTTAAGGCCAAGGGCTAGTTATTCTATCAATAAATTTCGATTATTTATATAGGCAAGGTTCAAGATTTGTTTGTTGTTTTATGAATATATTTTGGGTTATTTACATAGGTACGTTTGTGAAGGAATGGAAAAGAAGTAAGGATTGTTTCTATGTTAAAATTTTCCGGATGATAAATGAAGAAACTTAAAAATTTCTTTACCCAATTAAGCTTGAATATTATTCAATATTAAATCGTGCAATGCATATTGAATTTGTTGATAGGAATAAAGAGATACGCATACGTAGAATGAAATAGCGTAACCATCCGATTGACAAAATATTTTCATTGGCAGCATGTTCACATTTAATATTTTCGCGATAATACTCGGCATTTATTCTGATGCCACGGTCGATTAATACGAGCGGAGAGCGACCATCGGCTTTTATGGCGGCCCACAACAGCACCATGGCCGGCGGTGCTTACAAACTGCCTAATGTTGCTTTCTGCTGATGTTGCTGTTTTCTTCCGTCCACTTCCTTGACGTCGGGCTACGCTACCAGTATCACGGTAACGAGCGATGGTACGAGACACAAAAGATTTATTCACATTTAAGGGGACCCCCCATTCTCGGTGTCAAAAAATATAATTTAGTTTTTTGATTTAATTCGAATATACACTTATTCAAGAATGTCCCGATTTATTGTGTCAGCATCAAGTGACGGCATTAGTGATTCTCAAACTTCAAACGCATTTTTCTCGAAACTTTGTGTTTGCGAATGGCGGGCCCGTTAACTCAAAAACTAATAATCCCATCGGTTCTCTGGGAGTGTGTAGCAATCGTGTTACCTAGAACAAAGCCAATCGGTGAAGATCTCTCTTATTTTTTAACTTTGTTTGCGGTCAAAAGAAGTCGAATTTTCAAAAAAAGCCACTTGTGGTTTTTCCAGCAAATATAAAGAAATCACACTATCACGCTTGAATTTTATCACAATTAAATTTTTTTCTGGAAAATTCTCACCACTTTTGTTAGCAATATAATGAGCTGTCACTGGAATAATTTTAAGAGTTGTTGGACGAGTGGCTTAGAAATGACAGCAGTCTGAAATTGATTACAGTTTTTCCTTCTTACCCTGTATACCCAAAATGTAGGATATTCTGTTCGGTCATGGCGTTATTTGTGTTTTTCTTACTGATTTATAACGAATACATGTACCTTCATTGGAAAATTCTTGAGATTTGTTTAATTATATTTCACTGATATGTTATTGCCCTACTTCGAACACAAAATGCATTGCCTCCATAAATATTACGTATATGAAGAAGCATTGATGAGTTCCCATGCTACGTTATTCATCTGTAGTCGTTATTCAGCCAGTTGTGTTATCACAATACTCCATTGTAACGGTTAGACTTTCAATTTACATTCATTCATCTATCCGTACATACATATATCTTTTGAATTTTAATCTAAAATAATATCCAAATGAATTCAAACGCATAATCTATAATGATGAAAAGCAAAATAACTCAAGAACTAAAATTATCAATATACTTCTTGGAAATAGAATGAAATTGGTTCAAATTGCTGAATCAATTTCATTTCTCCATTATTTTTTATTTATTTATTTTTGTTTTGTTTTCATTTCAAGATTATTTCAATTTTACAATAATATCCTCATTGGCACTTTATTTCTGTATATTCTAAAGAGGAATATATGAAATGTGCATAGGTCCTATGTGCGTTCGAGTAAAAATATAGGTAAATTCAATTTCGAATTCCAACATAAACCATTTGCCAATTGTATTCTTCAGTATTCTTGATATATTGCTTGTGTGTTCGCAACAATAAGTAGGTTTATTTTTTACGCAGAAATCAAATGAACTCAATATTTGCCCAACAATGCACAGGGTTTAGGACTTTGATTTTTAAAAATTAATGTTGGTGAAAAGTTTATTGATTAATTTAATTCTTTTAATTTAATATATAATGTATTATTAAAAACACATTGTTTATATTTTCCTTGTTCAGGACAAGGGATTGTTGTAATTTATGAATTTGGATACTGGCAAGCGAGTTCAGCTGAGCATACATCTGGCATCGGGGCATGTCATTCACACAAAAGTGTTATATTGTCTTGAGCTGAGTGACCCTCACACAATACGAAAGGTATAGGTCACCAACTTTGGATAACTGCCCTCCACCATACTATGGAGAGTGTATAAATATTTCAATTCCCTGTGAACTATATATTCTTGATCACCATGATCAAGAATATATATATATATATATATATATAGTGGAAGTGATGCAAATGTGGTATAGGTTGGTAAAGTGGTATAGTCACTTTTTTTGTAAACTGAAAATTTTAGAATAACTAAAACATGTTCTATAGTTTGCTGTTCTCAAAAAATAAGATAGCAATGACCTGTTTAATTTATTTAAATCACGTTGAGAATCAGTACCAAAAATAAAATTTTTCATGAAATTGACTTTTTTTCGGTTGAAGTTTAAAAATAATTTTTCGTTTTACGGATGTACTTTAATCGTTATTACTAAAGCATTAAAATAATCAGTATGAACTAAAAATCAAATTATATGCGCGATTGCACCACATAATCACCAATTTGGAAAAAAAACTAGACATTTCTTCAGTAAACACAAGTGCAGGTAATGTGGTATACCTTGATTCTGCATGAAAAAAGGCCAGCACTAGACAAAATCTTATTACTATGTGAAACATTTGTACTCTACGAGAGTCTACCATGAATCACAAGGATGAAAAACAAAGGCTATGAGTTTTAACAACTTCTCCATACAAAAATTAAATATTGACATGTGTAGATATTATTATATAATATAAATTAAAGTTCCACTCAACGTATCCGTTAAAAATCTTAACAGACATAAATCTCGAGCTAATTCGCATTCATTAAAAACAATAAATTATATAAGATATCAATTGGAAGTGAAAATTATACTATACCACATTAACATCATGTGGTATACCACATTACCTGCACTTTTTTTAAAATCGCTTTTTATGGAATTTCTAATATTTTCTCAAATATCTCTTAAATTGTTAGAATAATATTATTTTCAAATTGATACATGGAAAGACAACACATGTAGCATGTTAAGTGCAAAATTTCAATATAATCGGATAAAAAATAAAAATTTGGCAATCTAAAAACAAATGGGTATACCACATTTGCATCACCTCCTATATTTCTACAATGATCTGTTATGGAAAATTATCCTTCCAAATATTATCAATATCGGCATAGGCATAGCCAACATAAACAGAAAAAATAATTTGTATATTATACTAGCTGACCCGGCAAACGTTGTTTTGCCTTATCAATATTGCAATATTGTTTATGTCAATAAAATGTATTAACTGATACCTCAATGCAGGCCCAGGCACATAACAGTTTATAATTTGGTAGAACTTATTTCACCAAATGTTTTTTTTTTCAATAAAAGATCATGTTTTGTTATAGCTCCAACATGTTTACATTATCTAATTTCTCCCTTATTGAGGAATTCTTAATTACAATATCATTTTGTTCATGTCAAACTGCTCTTTTGATTTTTATATTGAAATCAGTATATAACTCGAAAAATTTTGGATTTGGCATAGAAATTTAGTGGTTCCCGTTCAATTATAGGTATATTTCATATTTAAACAAATTGTTAATTAGTTTTCAGATTGCCGTTATAGATTTCTGTATGTTTGCTATATATTCGATATATAGTTTTTGACTGTTAAGAGGAAAAGTTTGGCCAATGTTGACGCCGTATACCTTATTTTAATTGTAAATGCCAGCGTTACTCTTAACTCTAAATCGTAAAACTTTCTAATCGGATTTGTTATATACTCACATTGTTTAACAACTTTATTTTAATTCAACATATTGTTGTTTAAGTTTACATTGGTCCACATCCACAACTTCAAGTTGTCGGCCAACAAAGAAACATTGTTGAAAAAATAATACACTTCTTTGACAAATATGAAAATGAGATTTCATATCCAACAGCATAGGCTCTAAAGAAAATAAGACAAAACTTCAAATATCTGACGGGAATATTAATAATGCTATCATTACCATTATTATCGTCGATGTTAAATATCGCATTAATAGTTTGCATATTTTCCTATTCTGACCACATACGATTTATAAGTCCCTTGAATCGTAAAAATCGGTGTAGACGTTCTTTAGTTATAAACGATATAACATCATGCAAACATTTTTCACATTTTTAAAAATACATTTAAGGAACCATAAAGGCACATATAAGTTAGACACAAAAAGCGTGTGTCAAGCAGGATTCGAATTTAAATGTATTCTTCCCGAATATAAAAAAATGTTCAATAATACCTTCGTATTTTGTTGATGTATTTGTAATCGTATATAGCGAATTACTAACATCATTGAACTGTATTGAATACTCTGATAGACGTTTTCGTGTTTACTAAAACATAAAACATATGTCTATGTATTGGCAATTTTCTCAAAAATATTCCTGGTTTTGTTTCCTATTAAGGCCACGATCAAGTTTCGGTCAGTGGCCCAGATATCTCATCGGATATGTGTTGTATATAAGTTTAAAACAATTTGTTCCATTATTGTGCGCTTTTAAGCATCCTTATCCTAAAGTACTTGGCAAGTAGTAACAAAACTCCCTCATAATTGCCGGTATAATTTTTGTATAGGCTCCACATAATGGAACCGCTTAATCTTAATGTCTTACAACCTATATATACCATGCAAATTACTTCATATAACATAACTTATATTTTCAAACTAAATAAATCTTGATTATGCGGAAAACGTGAGCAAATAATGTTAGCGATTAATCTTACTCTCTTTTTTCGATTTCTTATTATTAAATTTAACTCTAATGAAAATATAAATTTATTTTCATATACAATAGTTTTTTCAAGGCAATGGCAATCCAATTAATTATAGAAAATTAACATATTTTGAGAATTTTCCATAATTGTCAAATACTTAAAGATATACCCTGCCCATTTTCGCCCAAAATATGCCCGAAAAGAACTGCGAAGAGATAAAACCATAAAGGTTCGATATAAAATGTGTGGAAATGCTAATATCTTTCAAAATATATTTTGCAACATTTTCGCGGATTTTTCTCAAAATGTTCCTTCATTAAAACCTTTCCACTTCAATTACTACTAACAGAAGCTTTAAGTCAAATCGGTCCAGCCGTTTCTTTAAAATAATTTTTGCAAGATTTTCGCGGATTTTTCTCAACATTTTCTTTCATAAAAACCTTCCCACCGTAAATACCGACAACTTAAAGAAATTTTGAGTCAAATCGGTCCAGCCTTTCTCAATTGATGCGTTAATATAAATTTTTTTGGCTCTATTTTTATATATATAGATGAATAGTGTTCAGAAAGTGTTGCCAATGTCTGGATTTCTGCATTTTATGAATGCAATTCATAAAACCGTAAAAAAATCTTCAAGATACCTCAAAATCATCCGGGATTTCATTTCTTGCCGTTTTAGCTAAAAAATTTATTGGTTTTATATTTTTTTTTTTGTCTCAATATTTTGCAAGCATCTTTGATTGTATTCGTATTTGTCTTATTACCAAGATACACAAGAAGTGTGTGTAGATACATCAATGAGATAAAAAACAATATCAAGATTTTTATTGAATTGTTGTCTGTATACACATACGTATATCAATATGAAAACATGGATACTTTATAAATTAAATTACTTGAAGATGTTCAGTGTCTGTGTGCGTAAGAGTTTTCCATGAAAAGAAATCAACAGTAATTGAAAAATTTATCTACCACTGCAAGTTTTGGTTCATTGGAAAATGCAGACTATACAAAAACAACAAAGACCTCAGTGAGGAATATAAAATGATATAGCTGACGCACACAACAAAGAGTAACAATAAAGAAGAGAAAATGTGGAACAAAGCCAATGTCAGAAATGAGTGCTGTACAATAAAAAAACAAACGTTATTGACATGACCAACTTAAGTAAATGACAGAATTTAATATTTGCATATTAAATTTTTATGACTTGCATACTTTTGTAATTTGTAATAATATGCCAGTAATTAATTAATAAAACCGGTAAAGAAAGTTCAAAAATCGGACTGGCCGACTACAGATGTTTGAAGGAATATTTACGAAATTGTGAACTTTATATATACTAAAATATGTGAACTTTATATATACTAAACATTAATGAACTAACATTAATCCATACCTATAAGACGTTTGCGTAAAATGGGACAAAATTGACAGCGCACTGTGTAAATTGAACAAATATATATGGGACCTATATCGAAATCCGTACCAATTTTAACAAACCTTGACACAAGTTAAGCTATAGAAACAACAGTAAGTTTGGCAAAATTTTGTGCTATTCGGCCATTTTGGGTCTTTGGAGCACTATTTACTTCAAAACAGACGATAATATATCCCGGATCTATATCTAAATCTGAACCGATTTCAATAGAACTCGACACACTCATTGGTGCAAAATGTTGTGTCAGTCGGCAAAGTTTTTTTGTTGCACCATTTACTTAATATCGTCTGAAAATTGTAAATTATACACCAATTGCACCGTATTTAAGGGAACCCCCCATTATCGATTTTTTATTTTTAAGATTTTAAATGGGCTGGTAAATGAATACCAATGCTTGTTAAGGTTTGTAACTTTGCACATATATATTTGAAGATTTAAAAAGGAAGAAAAATAATTTACAACAAAAATTTTGTTGTTTTTTGTGATCAAAGAAAAGTCCTTATTTTTGATGGCAGGCATGATAACTCCTCACTGGGACATCGGAATCCGAAAATTCCAACGGTGTTAGAAAGGGTACATATCTGGCTCTCGTATGAACTAGGATTTTTGACTTCGCACAACATTTAACAAAATGGCGGAACTTTGAAAATTTTTATTTTGGAAAATCGCCTATTTTTGACACAAACTATGTTAAAAAATAAAAAAAGATCTTCACCGATTGGCTTTATCCTAGTTCATACGAGAGCTATACCGATTGGGTAATTAGTTTTTGAGTTATCGTGCTCGCCATTTGTAAAACTAAGTTTTGAGAAAAATTAGTTTAAAGTTTGAGAATCACTCTTGCCGTCACTTGATACTGACACAAAAAATCGGGTGACACAATAAATTGCAGGGACATTCTGGAATTAGAGTAGATTCAAATTAAATCAAAAACATTTTTGACACCGAGAATGGTGGGGGTCCCCTTAAATGAGCCTTAAATGATATGTGTTATGATTTGTTAAAATCGGTTCACATAAAAATATAGCTTCCATATTTGAACTTTGGCTCGATTCGGATGAAATATTGCCAGTGCGCTTTGCAGCAGCACATCCAATGGTACATGTCAGATTGGCTTCAAATCGGTTTAGATTTAGATATAGTTTCTATACCTTTCCATGATTTCATACAAATGGTACACCAACGACCCCATGTCTCCTATGTCTGATATACTGATATTGGTTGTAGGGGCATCTATGTATCTACCGAACTTTGTAAAGGGAATCATATTGTCGCTTCAGTCTGACTTTCAAATGTTCTTTACAATTTTTTTTTAGTTTTTCATATCATAAATCTATAATTTTGTTAATAGATAAAGATACATAATTAAATATAAATGCTAATTTGCAAAATGTTTTAAATTATCTTTGAAAATTCATAATTTATTCTTGCACTTTTAATGGTTTGATATAATAAAGGATATAATCGTCATCCATCAGAAATTTCAACTAAAAGTTTCTAAACTAAATTTTATCTGTCTATAAAGTTTGAAATAGAATGCAAATTTTTATTTATAATTAAAAATAAATTATGGCTAATAATTTTGAGTTTAAAAAAAAAACATACTTTTTGATAAAATAGGTCAAGCTGAACTTTATTTATTTATTAACGATGCCAATTTGTAATTAAGCCTAATAGATTTGCCACAAATCACAATTTAAAGTTAAAATTCATTTGTAAAAAATTACAAAAACAATTGCTAATTGTTTAGATATTTCGTAATAAAATTACATCACAACAAATATTCAATATTTTCATAGACATTTCTAGTCAAAACAGATATCTCAACAATCACACAATTTAGTTAGATTGTCTCAACAACCAAGTCAAGATGATGCTGCTTCAGAAATTAACAATATCTCATTATTGAGTTGTCACAATTCTCAAATGGTCTCTTATTGACTATTTAATCAATCTGATAGAGGACTACTACCACTACAGATGTATGTCCAAATTGAAGAGTGTCTGAATGTCTCAATTCAATTTGACCAAATTAGTTCCAGTGCTCTTAGAGGAACTGTTGTAATTTGAATAGGATACAAAAACGAAAACAAAAGCAACAACAACAAAATGAAAGACTTGATAATCACAAAACAATTTCTTCATTTGCCGTGTCTTCCCTTCCTTGGGTCTGCTGGAATTCGTCTGTTTTGCAAATGGCCTCATTGTGCCTATCCAAACCGTTCAAATATATCTTAGAGATTACACTCTTGGGTGATGTCGTCATTCATTTCCATTCTAGGCATACATAATCTGACCAAAAGTTTATGATCTCAATGGGAAACAGTTGGAAGCTAAGTGCCTTTAAATAACGAAAATCACAATCTTACTTAACATCTTTAAAATTATTTTTATTGTAACAATAAAACCGAGACCACCAACAGTGTTTGTTTTCATTTAACAACGAAATAAAAGAAACCAAATATGTAGGAAGCCTATGCAAATGTGTAACAGACAAGGACATAGAGATGGTTTAATAAAAAATACTTTACAGCAAATTTAATTTTCTGAATAATTATAATAAAAGATTTCTTCCAAATGGTGGAAAAATCGACATGTAGCCACACTAATTTTGCCCGGTTGCCGGTGTTGGCAGTAAAAGCTATTATAATCGTCTGGGAGATTGCCATTAATAATGGTGATCATATCAATCCGGATGTGGTGAGAGGATATTCAAAATAAACCAGTAAGGAAAGCACTAAAGTTGGACGGGACCGACTATATTATACCCTTCACCACTTTGGGTATATTCAACAGATGAAAACCTAACAGACGTCGCATTTTTGAAGGACCATTAACACGAAATTAAACATGTCATTCTGCAACTTATACTAAATTTTGGTCAGATATAAAGCTGCTTCTTACAATGGGACAAAATTATGTAAATAAATTTAAAGCAAAATATCGAAATCTAAACCGATTTCATCGAGACTTGTCACATGTTAGGTTAAACTTATTGCAGTATGTTTTCTGCAATCGGCCACATTCTGGATTCTTCATTTACTTATAAATCCAAATTTCGTGCAAATCGAAGGATATATAGGGACTTTGGTGCACCAATTACCTTAAATCGGACGAAAGTATATATGGGAGCTATATCTAAATCTGAACCGATTTTCATGAAACCTAGCACACATTATTTAAGACGCAATTCAGTACGCTGTACCAAAATTCGTGCAAATCAAAAAATATATATAGGGACTTTGGTGCACCAATAACCTTAAATCGGACGAAAATATATATGGGAGCTATATCGAAATCTGAAGCGATTTTCACGAAACTTAGCACACGTCATTTTAGACTTAATTCATTACGCTATGCCGTAATTCCTGCATATTGAATAATTTTCAGGGACTTTGGTGCACCATTTACCTAAAATCGGACGAAACTATATATGGGAGCTATATCCAAATCTGAACCGATTTTCACGAAACTTTACACACATCAGTCAAGACTTAATACAGTACACTATGTCAAAATTCGTGCAAATCAAATGATTTTCAGGGACTTTGGTGCACCATTTACCTAAAATCAGGCGAAACTATATCTGGGAGCTATATCTAAATCTGAACCGATTTCCACGAAACTTAGCACACATCATTCTGGACGTAATACAGTAGGCTATACCAAATTTCGTGCAAATCGAAACATATATAGGGACTTTGGTACACCATTTACGTAAAATCGGGCGAAACTATATATGGGAGCTATATCTAAATCTGAACCGATTTTTTCCCAATTTCAATAGGGTTCGTCCTTGTGCCAAATAAATGAGCTGTCCCAAATTTCATCTAAATGGGTCTATCTCGATTATTTTTGCCTGTTACAAACATATGCACAAAGACATAATATCCTGTACCACAGTGTGATGAAGGGTATAAAAATCGGTCCACATTTCGGTATAGGTCGATGTAATGGTATCACAAATATTCGGTATTTTGGCACGTTTCTGGACCGAATTGGCTGGATTCTGGTTAAATAGCATTTCAACGTATAGTTAATCTTTCTATCTATTAATATTGGTCCACTTTTAGAGTTAGCCCAATGTAATTTTATATTTTGTATTCATATTAGTCCACGTTTTGGTAGATCTTACATAACGGTACTCACAATTATTCGACATTTCAACACATTTTTCCACTGAATTGGCTCTAATTTGTCGTTTTTCCATATAAAGAACCAAGAAAAAGTACCGACATTAAAAAATGTGGTACTGAAATTGTGTGCTTTTATTAATAATAAGGGCATCAAACTGTGACTTGTTGCTCTCCTTCTTTGTTTTAGTCGGACACTCATGACAGACGACAGAACTTAGGAAGGTCTTCTTTACACTAATTCAAAGTCCTCGATGTGAGAATATTACATTTTATTGCTAAGAGTGCTGCTTAGCTATCGACAGGCTTCTCTTATGGCTACAATTTAGAGACAGGGATGAAGTAGCTTGATACACTTACTCCATCTGAGTAAATATCCTAAAACTACAGAACAACTCATTTTGGAATCCCCGAATTTCTTAATAATTTCCATACAATGGGCTGTAATCTATTATGTTAAATATATTTTTATACCCTTCACCACACTGTGGTACAGGGTATTATGTCATTGTTTATATGTTTGTAACAAGTGAAAGGAAACGAGATAGACACATGGTTCCTTTTGAGAATATGCATAGAATCACTTTTTATGTCGATTTATGCATGTCCATCCGTCTGTCTGTCTGCCCATGTTAAATTGTAAACAAAGTACAGGTCGCATTTATTATCCGATTTGGATGAAATTTGGCACAGCTCACTTATTTGGCCCAAGGACGAACCCTATTGAAATTGAAAAATCGGTTCAGATTTAGATATAGCTCCCATATATATTTTCCTCAGATTTAAGGTAAATGGGCCACCAATGCCCCTATATATGTTAAGATTTGCACGAAATTTGGCATAGCGCACTGAAATTGTTCCAGAATAATGTGTGCCAATTTTCGTGAAAATCGGTACATATTTAGATATAGCTCCCATATATATTTTCCTCCGATATAATGTAAATGGCCCACCAAATACCCTATATATCTTTCAATTTGCACGAAATTTAACATAGCGTACTGAATTAGTTCCAGAATAATATGTGCCAATTTGTGTGAAAATCGGTCCATATTCAGATATAGCTCCCATATATATTTTCGTCCGATTTAATGTAAATGGTCCACCAAATACCCTATATATCTTTCGATTTGCACAAAATTTAGCACAGCGTAATGAATTAGGTCTAGAATGATGTGTGTTAAGTTTCCTGAAAATCGGTCCAGATTTAGATATAGCTCCCATATACATTTTCGTCCGATATAATGTAAATGGTCCACCAAATACCCTATATATCTTTCGATTTGTACGAAATTTGGTATAGTGTAATGAATTAAGTCTAGAATGATGTGTGTTAAGTTTCGTGAAAATGGGTTCAGATTTAGATATAGCTCCCATATATATTTTCGTCCGATATAAGGAAAATGGTGTACCAAAGTCACTATATATCTTTCGATTTCCACGAAATTTGGCATAACGTACTAATTAAGTCTTGAATGAAGTGTGTAAAGTTTCCTGAAAATCGGTTTACATTTAGATATAGCTCCCATATATATTTTCGTCCGATTTAAGGAAAATGGAGTACCAACTTCCGTGTGCTAAGTTTTGAAGGAATCGATTTAGATATAATTACCATATATATTTTTGTCCGATTTTATGTAATTAGTTGATCAAAGACCCAAACTAAGGCCGATTGACACAACGGTTTGCACATCGTACTGAAGTTAATATAACCAAGCGTGTGGAAAATTTTGAAATCGGTTCAGATTTGGATAGAGCTCCTATATATATTTCGATTTTAAGTTCATGATGCACCAAGAACTCAAAATGTGGCCGATATGCACAAAAAATACTGAAATTTGTATGACTTAACCTGCAGTGTTGCCAAAACTTTGTCATTAAAAAATGCTAGATTTTGTTTAAAAAAATGCTAGAAAGTTCTAAAAAATTAAAAAAAGTGCCAAATAAAAGTGCTAAAAAGTTTATAGAAGGAATTTCGCTTATAGCTAATAATGATATCTGTATTTCTTAAAATTTGCTTGCAAGACCTGGAAATATTCACCTGATATCCTATTTATTCATAATCAGAATAAAATTCTATTTCGATATAGCCATGTATATATAGCTCGCAATATTGAAGACATATCTTTGAAATTCTGCACATTGCTAATATTCCTAGGATGGTATTGAAAATGGGATATATGTGTCCCCAACCGATTTAGCTATAATTTGATATTTTGGATTTTCATTGGAAACAAGTAAAAAAGTGTCAGTCGGTGTTGCCTACAGATATATACCCCCAGCCCATGGTTTGTGGAAGTCTTCGGAATTACTTACAGATTATATTATTAGCTTTATATAAGAAATATGTTTTTAACAAAGAGGTTTCGGATTTAATGTTGATAAAATTTTTTCGACTGATTTTGCATTTATAAATATTGAAAATTTTGACCATACGTGGGGGAGGTACCAGAAGGAGTGGACCAATGGGTCCCATCTTCCTACTTGATCTAGGCTTGGTGAAGATAATAGGTTGTACACAGCTTCGTTAAAATAGGATAGTCCGGTTACGTGTTATTATAAACTTAGTTTTTAGCACAATTTTTACCATTTTGTGGGGGAGGTACCAGAAGGAGTGGACCAATATTCACCATCTTCGAACTTAAACTAACTTTGGAAAAATATTAAGCGCAAAGTTTGGATTAAATCAATTATTCCCTTGGAGAGTTATTGTGCGCACCAGCCAGACAGGCGACTTAAGACACGTTATTCAACCGAAGTGGTTTCAATTTGATATTTTGGATTCTCATTAGGCAGGAAATCTCCATACTAAGAATTATCAATATTGGGCCTTGTTTCGGGGTAGCCTCCAGAGACCCAGTCATGGACGTTTTTTGTAGAATTGATTGTATTATCACATTTCGTGTATGCTTCGGAGGCTGCTTTAAAGTACCGATATTTTCGGTATTTTGAGGGGTTTAGGCGTATACTCTGGCCTCTGTTAGGGTAGAAATTATTTATGCGGACAATTTTTATATTTGATCATATACTCCATATAAAATGTCCGTCCTATTTGCATACTTTTAAAGTTTTAAAACCTTTTTCCCCACATTGTTGGCTGTAATTTTTCGAAGTAGGCCCATTTTTGACATAACTCCCATATAAAGTGGGACGTGACCCATTTTTGCTACTATGAAGTGGCTATAATTTGACATTCCAGAAAGTTTATAATTTAGGTTCATGATTGTTTTGTTTTTCATTTTCCCAAATAAACAACCTAATACCAGACAATGTCACAGTCACCATATGACTCAATAGGTCTATGTGGAATCGAAAAACGGCAAATTTTTGGTATAAAACCAAATAGTCGGAAAATTTTGAAAATATCCAAAAAATAAAAAAATGCCAAAAAAGATGCTAGGTGCTAGATCAATTTTTTTGGTGCTAAACGAGTTTAAAAAGTGCTAAATCTAGCACTAAAAGTGCTAAATTGGCAACACTGTTAACCTGTGACAAGTTTCGATGAAATCGGTTTAGATTTCGATATAGCTTTTATATATAATTTCGTCCGATTTTTAATAAATGGTGCACCAAACTACTCATGTTTATCTAATCGGTCACCAGGATTGATATTTGATTTAAATTGATTTACATAATTTTGTCCCATTGTAAGAAGCAAGTCTATATCTGACCAAATGAAAAATTAGGTATAGGTTGTAGAATGGCATGTTTATGGATCCATTTTCATGTTAATGGTCTTTATGGGTATCATATAGTCGGCCCCGTCCGACATTACTACTTTCCTTACTGGTTTATAAATGTAACATTTTCTGTGTCACTACCATTAAACATCCATCAATGATTATTTTTGGAATTAATGTTTGAAAGTCATTGACCAAACGAAATACTATGTAGACAGACAATACAAATCAACAATAACTTGTAATAATAAATAATGCTGGCAGCGTTATTCGTTTTGGGAACATACCCACAAATATTATCATTAAATATTTATGAAATAAATTGTGGTCGATTATTTATGTCCAGAGAACAGAGAGAGAGAGATGAATGGTATGGGAATGTGAATAACATTTCCGAAATGTTAAAATTACATACCAAAATTTAGCTGTGGGGAATAAATCAATATATGTACATATACATGACTTTGTTAATGAATGTTTGTAATGAATAAATAATATAATCAAGATCTGCTCCAGATACATCTTATCACAAGATGGAGCGTATGTAAAATTATATACCCTCCACCTCAGGGTGGACAAATTGGCTTCAATTTTATATTTTCGATTCGCATTGAATAGAAAAATTGCCTACCTAAAATTATCAGTATTGGCCCAAGTTTCAGGGTAATCTCCATATAATGGTGCTTCCCCATTAATCAGTACTTTGGGGTATTTGTTCACGTTTTTCAAACCGAATTGACTTCAGTTTAATTTGTCAGGTTCTGATGGACTGTCAAATCTTCCTATAAAAGCGGATTGATGGGCATGGATAAATTCTATAGGTCTATATTGCTTTCTTTCGAATTTACAAAAGCATAATAACCTTTTCTACATTTGCGACCTAGGGTAATTTTCATGGGCTCATCAAGCCCTACTGGAATGATTTTTATAATCTATGCCACATTTAATAACAGATAGTAGAGCAACCAAATAATATGTACTATCAATATAGAGAAAATCTCATTGAAAATTAAAGTTCATCATATCATGCCTTTGTTCTTGTGATGACGCATGATTTGGCATATTTTCGATATGTCATATTTTTCCCCAGTTTTGTTAAATGTTTCCACAATATTCTTCGTTTGCAGAAAAATAGGTTTATACTTATTCCCTTGATTCTTATTAATAATATAAATTGATCCCAGTTTACAAACATTGATACAACAGCAGAACAATGATGGATAAAAGCAAAACGGAGAATGTCTGAAAACAATTCACAATACTTGCAAATATAAACTGAACTACTACTCATGGAAATATGTAACATACACACACAGAGCCACACATACATACATATAAATGTATGCATATACATTGAAGAAAATAAACTTTTCTTTTTTTATAACAGACCCAAAACAAACTGGCATAAGAATAAATATTACTGCAACAAGAACAACAGCAACAACAAACATTACCAAGTGTATATGAATGGGGAAATTTTCACAAACATACGTACATACATGTCTATTTGCCTTTGGGGTTCTTCACGCCACTACAGAACACATACTTGATGTCAATATTCACATACGTTTCCACTTCCGTAGTACCATGGAGTAACGTAATAATACCAACATCGAGCAGCATGTGGAAGAGAGAACAATAGGCAATGGCTACCCATCATTACGTCCTACTAACACACTTGAAGGCAGATCCTTAACAAAGCCAACATAAATACAAACATTGCCACCACATACAAGCACACGCACAAACACTCATATGCATACAAACACATTGAACAATAGAAACAGATCCCTTTTTCCTCCTTGCCATTGTTCACAATGTGAGAAAATGACTAAACATAAGAGGCACTCCCTTAGTGAGAGTGTGGGGCAGTGGGAGTGAAAAATCTAATAAATGATTGTCGTTACGAATGTGTTACGGTACGTGTTTGAATATTATCTGAAAGCAAAATGGCCAGATTTGGGCATTGCCTTTTCTAATAAAGTATCCATTTCCGCAATGACAAAATTCTTACTTATAATTTAGCTTGAAAGAGAAAAAAAAAATATCCCTAAAGGGTGATCAATTAAAATGCATAAAATTATAGTAGAAATATGTGATACTATTGTGAGAATAATATTTATTGTGAAGCGCAAAAGTAGTCTTATCACCTCTTCGAAAATAATTGTTACACATTTGCAAAAAAATTAAGTTAAAACCCCTTGTTCGTGGTGGATGAAACGGAGCAAACATAATTGACATAAGTAGTTTTTTCCATTAAGTACTGCCCTGGTAATTTTATATCTCTAAATAAAGAGAACAATTCTATGTCGTTAAAATGTTGATACGTGATATGTGAAATCATAGCGTGTCTTCGTGACATGCATCTGTACGTTTGGCTCTTAAAACTGCTACGTCTTTATACTTTTTCTAGCATTACAGTTGGTTAATATATTCGAGATCATTTTTGGCTATGCGGAAACCATCTGTATAAAAACAATTTCAAGATGTCAATAAAAACGTAGAGAACAGTTAAAATTACATTTATAATTATATATACATTAAAATTGGAGAAAATAGGTTCGGATTTAGATATAGCTATATATATTCAACCGATTTCATCTAAATGGTGCACCAAACTGTCAGTATTTGTCCGCTTGAGACAACATTTAGATTTAGATATAGGTCCCACGTATATTTCTTTCCAATTTTATGTAAATGGTGCAGCAAACTCCCAATATTTGTCCAATTAAAACAAAATTTTGAGCAGCGTTCCTAGTTAGGTCCAGATAGACGTATGCGATATTATATTAAAATCGATTTAGATTTAGTTATAGCTTCAATACGTATTTTCGTCCAATTTCACGTTTGTTCGCTTTACATTTAATTTTACAGAGAATATTGAAATGAAATCAAATTTTTTAAATCGTAAATTTTTAACAACGTACCAACTTAGAACGTGTATTGGAGTTTGTAAAATATATTCAGATATAGATATAACCCATATATATTTTCGTCTGAGTTCATGTAATTTGTGCCACAAATTTTAAAGGCTTCTCTTAGAGAGATAAAATTGTGAGCAGCGGACAGTGTTGCTTTAAACTAAGTGGTGTACGCGACGGTTGCTCAATTGGGTCCAGATTAACATATAGCTCCCATACATAATTTTGTTCAATTTCATACAAATGGCACACGAAAGAATCCAAGTCTGCCCAGAATACTATTTGTATGGGTTATTTTAAACTGGTTCAAATATCTGTGTAATTTGTATACCCTTCACCACGCTGTGGTACAGGGTATTATGTATTTGTGCATATGTTTGCAACAGGCAAAAGGAAACAAGATAGACACTTGCTTCCTTTTGAGAATATGCATAGAATCACTTGCTGAGTCTAATTAAGTCTATAAAAATTTATGTTATTACTAGCATAGGCCCGCTACGTCGTTAGCTGATCTTTCTATAGTAAAAATAAATAAACATTAATTTAGCTACGCAATATACTTTCGGATTAAGTGTAAATTTGAAACATTTCGAATAATGATAGGTCCTATATCTTATTTTTTATGAACATGTATTTAAATATCCTGAAAGTCCTGAAAGTACCATAATACGTATTTTAAACTTCTTTGTTACTTTCGGTAATTTAATACTAATGGTAAAATATGTAGTACATTTTAGTTCTTGTGTACCCTTATGGTACGAACTTGCTTGTAATATAAAAATTGAAGAAATTTAGTATTTCTGGTGCGTAACATGTTACAAAATCCTCATTGGAAAACATTTTCGGTATATTTTGTATATCCTCGACATAAAAATTCCACCCATTATTCATTATATCGGAAGTCGCTGCAGTATAATATATTTCCAGTGTGGTTGGAACATCATTGGAACTAAATATCAGTAATGGTATGGTAGCCATTGTAGAAACATTTGCATTTAAAAGTGCCAATAAGTTAGTAATTTTTGTGTCCCGCGGCTTGTTTGCTCACTACATGGGAAGTTTAATCCAAAATTCACATAATTATTCGCTATAGTATATATCAATGTGGGATTGGAAACTATATTTCATGTAACTGTCAGTAATTTTTAATAAACATTTTCGAATAATATTCTAATAAGAAACTTTATTTGCCATAGTTAAAGATAAATACTAAAATTCGGATATCTGTCTTTAACCTTCCCTATTTAGTACTTTCAAGCACAAATTAAAAAAAAATATATTTTTTAATTTGTTATATCTAAATATACATGCACAATTTCAAGAGTCTACCTCTACTCGTTATGTCGAATACAATATTTAGTACTTTAAGTACAAATGTCAAACAAAATTGTGAAAAGCTTTGTTTTTCATACCAAAAACCTTGTACAAATACAATATGTTGTACATTTTAGAACTTGTGGAAAATATTTGTGCATAAAGTTTATTGTCATTGTTCCAGAGATGTATTTAATAACAGTACTACCCTACACAATATTTACAATTGCAATTTACAACTTTTACTTACTTTTTGGCGTATTCCACTTTTTAAAATGAATAATGAATTTCAGAATTACACTTTTTACACACCGTGCAATATTTTGTGTTTTTGGTGCCGTTTTGTACTAATTTCCAATAAACCAAATATTAAGAGTTCGAAATTTTTAAACCCTCCACCATAGTATGGAGGGTATATTAATTTTGTTTTTCCGTTTGTAACTCATCGAATTAATCATTTCCGACCCTATAAAGTATATATATTCTTGATCAGCGTAAAATTCTATGACGATCTAGCCATGTCCGTCTGTCTGTCCGTCTGTCTGTCTGTTGTAATCACTCTAGGGTCTAAACGAATTTGTCTGCAGGCAGGTCAAGTTCGAAGATGGGCTTTATCGGTCCACTTTTAGGTATAGCTCTGTCTGTCCGTCTGTTGTAATCACTCTATGTCTAAACGAATTTGTCTGCAGGCTGGTCAAGTTCGAAGATGGGCTTTATCGGTCCACTTTTAGGTATAGCTCCCATATAAGGGTACCCCCCATATTTTCGGTATTTTGGAGTTCTTGAGCGCGATTTTCAGCCGAATTCGCTGACATTTGATACATTGGGTTTTTATTGGGTACTCAATGTCTCCACAAAAAAATTATAAATATAGGTCTACTTTTTCTGGTAGCCCCCATATAACGGTAACCCCCAAATTTTCAGTATTTTGGGGGTTTTGATCGTATTTTTCCGCCGAATTAGCTGTAATTTAGTATTTTGAGTTCTTAATTGGTACCAAATCTCTCCACAAAAATTATGAATATAGGTCAATTTTTTCGGATAGCCCCCATATAAGGGTACCCCCCAAATGTCGGTATTTTGGTGTTCTTGAGCGCGTTTTTCAACCGATTTCGCTGAAATTTGGTACATTTGGTTCCTATTGGGTGCCAAATATCTCCACCAAAAATTATAAATATAGGTCCAATTTTTCTGGTAGCCCCCAATTTTCGCTATTTTAAGGTTCTTAAGCACGTTTTTCAACCGAATTCGCTGAAATTTGGTATTTTGTAGTCGAATATGGTAACAAATTTCTCTACACAAAATTTTTAATATGCACCCCCTTTTTGGGGTAGTCCCCATATAACCCCTTTTTATACCCTTCACCACACTGTGGTACAAGGTATTATGTCTTTGTGCATATGTTTGTAACAGGCAAAAGGAAACGAGATAGACACATGGTTCCTTTTGAGAATATGCATAGAATCACTTTTTAAGTCGATTTATGCATGTCCGTCCGTCCGTCTGTCCATGTTAAATTGTAAACAAAGTACAGGTCGCATTTATGATCCGAATTGGATGAAATTTGGCATAGGTCACTTATTTGGCCCAAGGACGAACCCTATTGAAATTGGGAAGAATCGGTTCAGATTTAGATATAGCTCCCATATATATATTTAACCGATTTAATGTAAATGGTCCCAATATATCTTTCGATTTGCACGAAATTTGATACAGCCTAATCATTTAGGTCTAGATTGATGTCTGCCAAGTTTCATGAAAATCGGTCCAGATTTAGATATAGCTCCCATATATAGTTTCGTCCGATTTCATGTAAATGGTGCCCCAAAGTCCCTATATATCTTTCGAGTTGCACGAAATTTGGCATAACGTACTGAATTGAGCCTAGAATGATGTCTGCCATGTTTCATGAAAATCGGTCCAGATTTCTATATAGCTCCCATATATAGTTTCGTCCGATATTATGTAAATGGTGCCCCAAAGTCCCTATATATCTTTTGATTTGCACGAAATTTGGCATAACGTACTGAATTATGCCTGGAGTGATGTCTGCCAAATTTCATGAAAATCGGTCCTGATTTACATATAGCTCCATATATAGTTTCGTCCGATTTCATGTAAATGGTGCACCAAATCTCTATATATCCTTCGATTTGCGCGAAATTTGGCATAACGTACTGAATTGAGACTAGAGTGATGTCTGCCAAGTTTCGTGAAAATCGGTCCTGATTTAGATATAGCTCCCTTTTATTGTAGATTGGTTTTAAGTAATTGGCGAACCAAGGAACCAATAGAAACAAAACGTTCTGAAATTAGTATAACCTAACCTGTGACAAGTTTGTTTGAAATCGCTTAATATTTGGATAGAGCTTCCATATATATTTTCGCCCTATTTCAAGTAAAAACTCCTCATGTTAGTCAGATTGACATCAAATTTTGCACAACGTACAAAATTGTTTGTACGTTTGAATTGTTTGTAAATTTGAAGTCGATTGACATACTTTATGGATGGATCTAGGTAGATTCACAGTTAGATAAATATCACATATTTTTTCATCAAATTTTATGTTAATAGACCTGTTTAATATACCCATAGTGGTGAAGGGTATCATATAGTCGGTCCCGTCCGACTACCTTCCTTACTGGTTTTAATTAAAATAGTTATGCAATTTGTTCCGGGGTTTGGGTTTGGTTCTAAGACTCTGTTGTAACTATATCACCTGTGGAGGATATCGAGATAAAAAACTAGAACTTGTTTTACTCTAAACTTACATTTATATTTATTTACTATTCGCCGTGGTACAATATTTAATACAATTTTCGAAAAATATTTATTCATATCGCTCTATTTGTAATAGTTAAGCTACAGATTTTAATCTCTAACTTTTCCATTACAATTTAATATTTTGTACCATTTTAGTACTAATTTCAAAAATATGTTACTCTATAGCAAGTATTTGTAATAGTTAAATCTACGTACAGTGTTTCAGATATCTATTTCTTCGGTTCCATTATACTACAGTACTTAGTACTAATTTGAAAAAAATGCATATCATTTTAATGTAATAGAGTAAGCTACATTCTGAGTTTCATATTTCTACCAGTTCCATTGTATTTTATTATTTAGTACTTTTTATCACCCCTTTAGTACTTATTTCCAAAAAAATGCTATGCATAGTATTCTATTTGAAATTGTTAAATCTATATGCGCAGTTCCACATTTCTATCGGTTATATTGCAATATACTATCTATAGTTTTTTTAGTACATTTTAGTACTAATTTCCAAAAAGTGAATTTTCCCATCACTCTATTTGTAATAGCTTAAGTTACATACCAAATTTCAGATATTTGTCCCTACCTATTCCATCGTAGTAAAATATTTAGTATTTTTTAGTACCTTTAGTACTAATTTTCAAAATTTGTTCACTCATTCAGATTCTGATTTATCATTGACAAAGCTGTACACCAAATTTTAGAGTTCTACTTCCAACCGTTGCGGTGTAACACAATTTTAGTACATTTTAGTACTAATTTTTAAAAAATATTTTGTATATCATTATATATGTAATAGATTAAACTACATACCAAGTTTCATATATACGGTTCCGGTTCCATTCAAATACATTATTTAGTACTTTTGGTACCTTTAGTACTAACTTCCAAAAATATTCCACACATACCGCTTCCCCTATTATTGACAAAATTTCACGGTTGTACTTCCACCCGTTCCTGTTTTAACAGTTTTAGTACTTTTTAGTACTAATTTCCAAGAAATATTTTTGCACACCATTCTATTTGTAATAGCTTAAGCCACATACAAATTTTCAGATATGGATCTCTATAGATTCTATTCAAATATAATATTTAGTACTTTTTAGTAGATCATAGTACTAAATTCAAAACATTTTTCACACATACCACTTCGCTCCTCGTAGACAAAGCTACGTACCAAATTTCAGAGTTCTACATTTAACCGTTCCCGCGTATACCGTTTTTAGTAGTATTTAGTACCTTTTAGTACGAATTTCCAAAAAACCCCGCCTTTCCAACCGAATTAGTGTAAATTGGCCTCCATGATCTAAGTCGGTTCATATTTAGAAAATGATCACATATTTCAGTTCATCCAATTTCATGTTAATGGCCCTTCTTTAGGAAGCATCTGTTTAATATACCCATAGTAATATTGTCGGCCCGGTCCGAATTTACTACTTTCCTTACTGGTTTAATTTTAATTTTCTCAGATTCCATTTTTTTATCTACTAGATATTACATATATAAACATCTCTTGTCCAACTTTTCAACTTGCCATATAGTTTTTTTTCTAAAATCTTTATGAAGTGTAAAATTAGTAATCTCTATTTTTACATAATAGCCAATTACGATTAGTACACAAAATTTACAAATGAATACACATTACATCACATTACTCCTGCTTTAATATTAATAGATAACAAAATATCCCACGTGTAATAAGAAAAAAATTGAGATTTGCTTTAAAAATGTGAATACATATTTTATGGTCAGCACAAAAACAAAGCAAACCAACAATTCGACATCAATCAAAAGAAAAAAGGTATGAAGGGTCGTTATCGTTTTAACAAATGCTGACAACAGTTCCGTATTTTATCCTGTAGACAATTTTAATGGTTTTTTCCCATATTTAAGTAGGAAATATGGTCACAGGAAACATTAGTGAGATAAATTGTGGTAGTCCACAGTTGGGTTTATGTTTTGCTATTCGACGGTTTTGGATGCTATTATATGGGCATTATAAACCTATTTGAGTGACACAATACTATTTAACGGAAATATAACGCTATTAAATGGTTGTTTTCGGCAAAAATAAAATACAATTTGCTGGCTTTGTTGTTTTTATTTGTCTATTTTTTATTGACACGATTACAGGTGCGATGGACCACATATTGCAGCATTTTTGTTCTTTATTGATATCATACTGGCGAACTCAATACATTATTGCACTCCATCCATGAAAAGCTCTTTTCACAATAGCTATATTGTCCGGTCATCGGATGTGGGTTGACATTAATGATTTATATGAAAAATGTCAACGGACACTTAAACACAACAACAGCAAAGCAAAAAGAAAAACAAAATATTTTATTTTAACACCTTTTCTATAAAAAAAAACGTTTGGAATGGGATTGGAAGATGAACGGAGCTTTATCATGTTATAAATAACACAGGTTTTATGATGAATGATGAGTGGACACATATATTAAAGTGGACGTGTTTCATATTTATTGTATAGGATGATATATTTATGACCTACTATGGCCATATAACATATGTTTAGGGAAAATGGATTTTTATAAGGTCAAGTTCATTGTTGTGAGCACTAAATCATTTATAGATAATTCAATCACGGTGTTCTCTCGTTATTTGATTTATTAGTGTAATTACACAGGATTTACCATTTCGTGATTTTAAAAGTGAAGTAAATAAAACTCATGAAATATTCTCAATATATATATATATATATATATATATTGTTTTTTTTTTTTAATTACAAAATTTGAACGTAGACATTATGTGTGAAAGTAATTTTCGATCAATTTTTAAAATATTGCGCTGTATTTTCCTAAAAATTTAAGAATATTGGTTTTTAAGTGACCAATACTTCACGGTTCATCAGCATAAACACGGTATTTCGCGTAGCCCCATAAAAAATCTATGTCGACATATCCACGACGAGAAATTACCCGGCCAGGATGTGTCTTTCTTAATGTGGGGGAAATAAGAAAGACACATCCTGGTAAACATTTTCAATGTTTATAAATCCAATTTGAAACAATCTTTGCAAAACTTATTAACTCCACATAGCCTAGATCAGACCCGTGACTTGTAAATTAATTTTGAACATTAAATCGAAAACATCTTTGTTAAAAACATATACCTTATATAAATCGAATAATAAAACCTGTGTGTAGTTCCAAAGACCTCCATAGGCTGAAGGTATATATATATCTGTCGGCAACACCCACTTTCTGAGTCGATTTATGCATGTCCGTCCATCTGTCCATGTTAAATTGTAAACAAAGTACAGATCGCATTAATGATCCGAATTGGATGAAATTTGGAACAGAACATTTATTTGGCCAAAGGACGAACCCTATTGAAATTAGGAAATATCGGTTCAGATTTAGATATAGCTACAATATATAATTTCGTCCGATTTTAATTAAATAATGCTACAAAGCCCCTATATGTCCTTCAATTTGCACGAAATTATATATTAGATATAGCTCTCCTATATATTTTCGTCCGATTTAATGCATATGATGCACCAATGATCCTATATATCCTTCGAATTACTCTATGGGAAATCCACTCAGTAAAATGCGTATTGACGTTAACTCGGTATACTCTAATGTAGATTTTTGCTTGAGCGTAGAAGAGATAAAATTTAATTTTGAAGGAACCCTATTGAAATTGAGAATAATAGGTTCAGATTTAGATATAGCTCCCATATATATTTTCGCCAGATTTAATGTAAATGGTGTACCAAAGTCCCTTAAAATCATTCGATTTGCACGAAATTTGGCACAGCGTACTGAATTAGGTTTCCTGAAAATCGGTCCAGTTTTAGAAATAGCTCCCATATATATTTTCGTCCGATTTAATGTAAATGGAGTACCAATGTCCCTAATGATGTGTTCAAAGTTTCGTGCAAATCGGTTCAAATTTAGATATAGCTCCCATATATATTGTTGTCCGATTTTATGTTAATGGAGCACCAAAGCCCCTATATATTTCTCGATTTACACGATGTGAGCTATGTTACATATACCTCCTATATATATTTTCGTCCGATTTTTAGTAAATGGAAGTTAATATAAAATTATCACTGGCAAGTTTCCTTCAAATTGGTTCAGATATAGATATAGCATAGCTTCCACATATAATTTCGACCTATTCTGTTTATTGATTGAGATTAAATTTGAAACCGTGCAGCATATCAAATAGTGTGTCTCAAGTTCGGTTTAAATTTATTTTCAAAATTTACCATAGGCTGCAGAATGACGTGTGTAATGATTGGTGTTATTCGATTTACATATAGATAAAGGTGACATATTTATGTTCGTTCAATTTCACGTCAATGTTCCTTCGAACGTCTGTTAGGATACATATTTAGAATATACCCAAATTGATGAAGAGTGTCATATAGTCGGCCCAGTCCGACTTTACAATTTTCCTTACTGGTCACTATATTGTAAAACTCACAACATTACCGAAAATTTGAATTTTTTAGATTTTTGTTTTGATATGTGTCGTTCATAACCAGGTCTTGACATATGAATTCAAAAAATATCCATCTACTACCAGCAGTTTAATTCAATTTAATTTATCTCATGATATGCCCTGAAAGTAATAGGCTAGAAAAACTTTTATAGCATCAATAGTAGTTGTACCTCAAAAATGATGAGCCTGAATTTGCGTATTTCTTGAAACCTGTAAATAGATAACGGCTTAAAAATTTGTCAGATTAACGTAGATGCAAATACACGTCATGTATACAAAAATGAACATGGTGCGATCAGCGGAAAATTCACATTCTATTGCATTTTTAAAATCAGCACATCGGAAATAGAAAGCAAGAAAAGATTCTACTGTTCTAAGATTCCGCGTGGATGCGGAGTTGTGGACCCAAAAACACTGAACAGATTTTACTTAAATGTTCACAGTACGTCATGCGATCCCATGGAAGTAACATAGGTTAGACAAACTTTTAAAAGTCCGCGCGGATGCGGTGTAATAGCATCATAAGTATTCATACATCGGAAAGAATATATGGGAAATTACAAAAATCTTTTAAATTCCTTGAATCTGAGGTTTGCAAGGTTATAACTCGCGAAATATGAACATATTGCATATAATTAAAATTCAGTTCTATAAAATGAAGTGTTCTTGTCAAAATCTTAAAATATTGGTAATAAATAATAAGCTGCGTGGAAGCTGTGATGGTGGTAATGTAAAAACATGGGCGAAAATGTGTTGAAGCCAACCAGTTTTTTTGTGTTCTTTCTGATTTGTGGCTAAACTACACAACGATCAGTGACTAAGTTGCAGAATACCCCATGGACAATATGGTTCTAATGTATGATTTTTCGATATAATCAATGGATCCACCCAAAATGGATGCTGACATTTTGAAGCCGGATTTTCGGTGTTTTTTGATTTTTTCTTATAATTAGGATGCGCATCCAGATAATGGACTAAACTGATTATAGAATTATAGAACTCGTGATTTTGCTTCGCTTAGTGTATATCTCATGAATGTGCTCACCGTAGCTTCTTTGCAATTGGGTTCCAAAGACGAAAATTTGGTGCGTAAATTTTTATAAAAAACATATATTTTGAGTCTAAAATTAAGAAAGTCCATTTAAATTCGGTGGAACCCCGCGTGATTTTAGTTTTTTTTAAGTGCCGGGTGTAATGAGCCCATCTATGTTCAATTCCGCCCTATAAAACGGCGGATATTGTCACCTTGAATGTGGGAAAAACTGCAAAAACATATTTTGACAAATTCGCGTATATAATCGCGGATTCCTTCGAATTGATTTCACATACATTCATTCTTGTGTTATCATATTCGCGAATCTGTGTGAAAATAGGTCAACAATATATCGATAAGCGAATAATATGCGTATTTTATCCAAAATCGATTGTGGAGGCACATCCGCGGTTGTTAACCGATCCTTTTAAAATAGGTGTCCTTTTGTGTATTTTCATAGGAGATGACTGAAATCGGACGCGCATAAAAATCATATGCACGTTGGGTCATTTTTAGCCATTTTTAAAGTTTTTGCATAGTAAAGTGCATCGAGCGGCACACTTTTGCCGCTAAATGAAACATCGAAAAATTCATAATTATTGGAAGAGATTGATTCGATTTACACGAAAACCGCATGCGCAACAACTGATTTCCACGAATACGCGATATTTAACAATCATGCAAAAGAATTTGCAGAAGAAAGCGTCATATATTTTAGAAGATTAAGGCGAAACCGCATTCCCTTAGCCACACTAACGAATTGAAAATTCAAAAAAAAGTTCTGTCTTAATTAAAAAATTAATTTATTTTATTTTCAGATATCCTTATGCTTCTTTTTGTTTTTTTCGCGAATATTGTGTGGTATTTCAATGCGATTTGACAAGAATGCAAATAAAACAAATGTGTTTATCCGTTTGTGAAGAAATTCGCGAATTACAACAAAAAGGAATCCATTTAATACATATTTGAAATACAAGATTTAAAACCGCTATAACTTTTGTGCGCAGCATCCGAATTTGTGAACGCGAACAGATTTCGAATCAGCATATTTTTCTTAACCTATGTACCAAAAATCATAAATGTGCTCGCAAAAAAAATTTTCAAATTTTTTTATGGAATTTTAAAAGAATTTTGTAATTTCCAATATGTATGTACATTTTCTATATCCGTATTATGTATGTATGTATATGTCATATGTATGTATGTATATGTCATATGTATGTATATTGAAATTTAACGTTGATAACTTTGGCAGGGCAGCGAAGTGCCACGGGTCCAGCTTGTCAAAAATAAATATGGGTTTGTCAGGTAAAACCCTTAAGGTAATATTTTAGGTATTACTTTTAATTTATATTTTATATGTAATTCGGGATGATATTATTTAAGAGTTTTTATACATTTTTCCTTTTTGTTTGACATATTGATATATTTAAAGCCGAAGAAGATTAATACCTTGAAATTTCTCATTTTAAGGCTGTCTTTGTGCAGAAAATTCGAATGCAATGCTTCAGTCCGACTATTCATAAATATAGGTTTTATGACGCAATTAATTGTTATGTTTGAAATATTTATCGTCCCTCCCTGTTTGTTTGGCGACATTGAAAAAGTCCATTTGTGTGATGATACTACATGTATATACATTGTGTGCGTTTACACACACACAACCACACATCAGAAGTTTTCTATAACAGCATTAAATGGAACAGCAGGCAATAACTCTGAGCATCAGCGACAACAACAACAAAACAAAACAACAAACAATTTATTCGGTAGGATTTCGCATATTTTACGAAAGGGATTGAATTTGAAAAATCCATACAAAAGTTACAGTTGTTGTTGTGAAAGTTACTTCACATAAATCATATTCTTAAATGTATTCACAAATACACACACAAATATACATACAGACATACATTCCCTGTTACATCAATGCAATACATTGAATGGTTGCGCTAAAAGGCAGAAGTATGTCAACACTTATATATGGGCGTTTATGTGAAAGGACGAGGATGAATGCGTTAAGACTGTGCCATCAGTATTGCTCCATTGCCAAATGCATTACTCAGTTGGAATTAAAACGAGAGGAAGTTGGCACACATTGTGGAGCTGTTCTCGGTATACCATTGAAGTGGTGATGAAGCTAACGGAAATGAATGGTCAGTCTTCATTTGGACTGATGTTAAAATATAGCACAAATCTATTTTGTAAACCTATAAATTTATTTTGCCACTTTAGTTTATAGGAATGGTCAGGCAACTGTTAAATGTGTCCGCAAAATATTACAGTTCTGAGAATAAGTTCGGGAAATATTGCACATCTTAAATAACTGGAGTAGAATGTAGATATATTAGATTGGGTATTTTTATTAAAATAATATGTTTGGAAATTAATAAGAGTTTGTAGCAAGTGTTAGGGTAGAGAAAACAATTATTTTCTTACAACAAATTCATATTATTTGTACAATTTAAAATCACACGAAAAAATCCAAATATTTGATTTGTTCTTCTTTTTGTTTTCGGCAGAACTTCTCGTCTTTGTGGTGTTTTCCTTTTTTTGTGAAATCAAGTTGAAGTGTTTGCAAATCGAAATATATTTTCTCAGAGCCATTTTACAGCAAAAAGAAAAACTTTCTACTTCAGTAACAAACTTTGCCAAATAGAAGGTAAAAAGTTAACAAATACAAATAAATTTTAGACTAAACTAAATATTTCAACATTTCGGTGCATTGGAAAACAAACAACTCACAGAACAAAATAAAATGAACAACAGCACAACTGTGAAATTCAACAAAACACCAAAGTTAACAACCAGAGAAACACATACCTACGTACAAATTTACAACAATAAAGTTTCTACAGAATGATGCCTGTCTGGGAACAAGAATAACAAACACTGAACCTGACAGTAGAATCGGCTGTATCGCAATGTGTATTCAATTCGACAGAAGATTGATATTTTACCCTTCAAATTTCAGGGTATTACGTAACATAACATATGTTTGTAACAGGCAAAAGGAAACGAGATAGACACATGGTTCCCTTTGAGAATATGCATAGAATCACTTTCTGAGTCGATTTATGCATGTCCGTCCGTCCGTCCGTCCGTCTGTAGATGTTAAATTGTAAACAAAGTACAGGTCGCATTTATGATCCGATTTGGATGAAATTTGGCACAAGTCACTTATTTGGCCCAAGGACGAACCCTATTGAAATTGGGAAAAATCGGTTCAGATTTAGATATAGCTCCCATATATATTTTCGTCCGATTTAATGTAAACGGTCCCTATATATCATTCGATTTGCACGAAATTTGGCATAGAGTACTGAATTAGGTCCAGAATGATGTGTGCCAAGTTTCGAGAAAATCAGTTCAGATTTAAATATAGCTCCCATATATAGTTTTTTCCGAATATATTCCTATATACCTTTCGATTTGCATGAAATTTGGCACAGCGTACTGAATTAGGTTCAGAATGATGTGTGCCAAGAAATTTCAGACTGGTAAATGGTGCACCAAAGTCCCTATATATCTTTCGATTTGCATGAAATTTGGCATAGAGTACTGCATTAAGTCCAGAATGATGTGTGCCAAGATTCGAGAAAATCGGTTCAGATTTAGATATAGCTTCCATATATAGTTTCGTCCTTTTTAAGGTAAATTTTACACCAAAGTTCCTGTATATCATTCGATTTGCACGAAGTTTGGCATAGAGTACTGAATTAGGTTCAGAATGATGTGTGCCAGGTTTCGAGAATATCGGTTCAGCTTTAGATATAGCTCCCATATATATATATATATTTTCTGATTCTATGTACAAAGTTTATATACCTTTGGAAAATCGGTTCAGATTTATATATATATATATATATTTTATGTAAAGGTGCACCAAAGTTCCTATATACCTTTCGATTTGCATGGAATTTGGCACAGCGTACTGAATTAAGTCTTGAATGATGTGTGCTAAGTTTCGGAAAAATTGATTCCGGTTTTGATATAACTACCACATATACATATATATTCGTCCGATTTTTTGCTATAAGTCGTTTTTCAAATATGTAAGCTATATTAAAATCTGAACCGATTTCAAACTCAACAAAAAACATTCAAGACTAGAACCTATTCTGTCATATCTTCAATACGATACGCAAAATCTTGTACAATACGGACACAAAGGGCAGTATAGGTGCTCCCGATTTACTTTCCTTATAAAAATACATTTCATATATATATGTATATATATATATGTATATATATATATGTATATATATACAGTTTGGTGCAATTAACTGTATGGTATCCACCATTGGTTATGCTGCAGCACACCACGCTCTATTCAAAATTTATTTCGACACAAAATCCAATACACGTTATTTTAGGTTCCAGTTGGTACGTGGTGCACTAATTCGTCCAAATCGGACAAACTTTAGTTATTTGGTAAATCGGATGAAAATATATAATATATATATATTTTATGTAAAGCCATCAGGCTCCTCCATTTGTTCAATTTGCATAAAATCGGACAAAAATATATGTGGAACTATATCTACATCTGAACCTATTTCAACAAGAAAATATCATACATAAAATGTGTAGATGGACAATTATTTTAAATAAATAAGTAGAAACTCGAAACAACAAGTTGTAAATCTTGTTGTTTCGTTAAAAAACAAGATAAATCTTGTTAGCTTTTTACTCCGTGTTTAGGAATTGCTTTCAAATGGGTTGTCGGACATGCATAAATCGACTCAGAAAGTGATTATATGCATATTCTCAAAAGGAACCGTGAATATATCTCGATTCCTTTTGCCTATTACAAACACAATTATTTTAAATAAATAAGTAGAAACTCGAAACAACAAGTTGTAAATCTGGTTGTTTCGAAAAACATATAAATCTTGTTACTCCGTGTTTAGCTTTCAGCTTATGATCTGAGTCCATCAACTTGGGCAAGCGTGGGTAATGATCTTAAGCCTTCAGTGTTCGCTAAACGAATTAGTGTTGGGGGTCCGGACTCGGAGTGTAGCTGATTTTATTGAAATTAGATTGAGCTTAGGTACTACTTATGAGAAGCAAGATCCTCGTCTAGTATTGGTTGTGTAACAATGTAGTAATATCAGTGATGTAGTTTTTGGTACTATTTACAAAATATTTACATAGTTAATTCAAATTAATTTCAAATGTTTAAAACGGAGTTGCACGTAAATCATAAAATCAATAAAATGTGTTTACACTAAAAAAATAAAGTACATAATTAGAATTCAGATAAAAATAATTCAAAATTGATACGCTACGTTTCACATATTAAATGCGAACTGTAACATAACAAACATTAACACATGATGCAGGTTCTTACATATAAATAAGTTTCAGAAATTTAATGTTTAAAAGTTCGCCTCAGTTGTAAATTAATGCGTTCGAGTCCGAAACAAAGTAGAAATCGACCGCGTGGGTCTTCGCAGATGAGTCTAAACCAAGGAATGTTGCATGCATCCGTCAAACTTAGAAGTATCATAAAGATGAGCTCAGACCCGGAATCATCCGTCTCAAAATCCCTCAAGGAACAATCGGACTTTATGATAGATGAAAAATGGCAACCAACGATGGTACGAAGACCCCATCTTATGAGAAGGTTTTCAGGATGCATAGAAGAAAGGAAGGCAAGAATTGAGGAGAAGGAAGCCACGATAAGGAGAAACATGCAGAGAGAAAAATGAGTTAGTCGAAGATAATATAACCGACCGTTTACTGGGAATGTCATTAAAGTATTAGGCCATTCAAATAAACCTCAAAAACTTCGGCCCAACCATTTATACCCTGCAACATTAGGTGGGCACTTACATAAAATGGATCGGGATCTAAAGGCTATGATAGTGATTATTTGGTGGGAATATTTGATAGTAAATGAGAAACTAATATATGGTCACTTCCATCGTGACTTACACGACTTTAAAAAAACGGCCAAAATTAAACTTTAAATATTAAATAAATCAAACGCAATTAAATTTTTTACAATTTACCTTTAAAACTTTTTGTAGTACTTTAAGGGGACCCCCCTCCATTCTCGGGGTCAAAATTTTTGTTGATATAATTCGAATCTACACTGATTAAAGAATGTCTCTACAAAATTTCAAGTGAAAATCTCAAGAACTCTTGAAGATATAGCCGATTTATTGTGTCAGCATCAAGTGACGGCTGAAGGGCTTCTCAAACTTTAAACGCGTTTTTCTCTAAACATTTTTTTGCGAATGGCGGGCACGATAACTCAAAAACTAATAATCCAATCGGTTCCAAATTTTGCAACGTTTCCCTGGGAGTGTATAGCTCTCGTATGAACTAGGATATAGCCAATCGCTGAAGATCTTCCTTATTTTTTAACTAGGTTTTTGGTAAAAAATCGGCGATTTTCCAAAAATATTTTTTCAAAGGTCCACCATTTTGTTAATTTTAGAGCGAAGTCAATAATCCTAGTTCATACGAGAGCCAGACATGTACTCTTTCTAACACCGTTGGAATTTTCGGATTCCGATGTTCCAGTGAGGAGTTATCATGCCCGCCATCAAAAATAAGGACTTTTCTTTAATTACAAAAAACAACAACAAAACAATAACAAAATTTTTTTGTAAATTATTTTTCTTCTCTTTTAAATCTTCAAATATATATGTGCAAAGTTACAAACCTTTACAAGCATTTGTATTCATTTACCAGCCCATTGAAAATCTTGAAAAATTAAAATCGAGAATGGGGGGGGTTCCCTTAAGAGAACTATTCGTTGTTAAGGGCCTACGGCCCTTATCTTTTGAGATAAAATCCACAAAAGAGCGGTCACTAACGCGACTTCCAATATATATAGACATCAATGCTAATAATGGGGAAATTCATGAATAAGAGATCTCAAAATTAGTGCACTTTCAAAATTCGGCCTATCCTTTATTTGCGAAGGATGTAGAAGATGTAACCGATTTACTGTGTCAGCATCAAACGACGCGACTATAAACGCGTCTTTCTCGGAACAGCTTTTTTACGTCTGGCGGGCATATATGGATATATTCCTTATTTTTCAGCTTGGTTTTCCAAAATATATGCTCGCTACTTTATTTTTGTGCGAAGTCAATAATTCTAGTTCATACAAGAGCCAAATATGTACTCTTTAATTATAAATTTTAGAATTTTGAGATTAGGATTATCCAGTGATCGGCAATAATACCAGCCATCGAAGGGAAGGACTTAAAAAAAACAAGACAACAACATTTTGTCACCTTCTTTAACACTAGAAAGACTGGAATTTTGTATATACCTATATTGACTAAAATCGGTCAAAATGACCTCATTCTGAAAGAATTTTTATTGTGTACCGACATTTTTTTTAAACTTGTTTCTTAATATTTTTTTTACATTATTTACAATCATATAAAGCGTTGTTGTTATTTGTTTTCGGTGGGAGGGCTCTCGAGTTTCCATTTTTAAAAAATAAGAGCGCGAAAAAATGTTCGAAAAGGAGTAAGTGTTTACTCTATAAGTGAAATCGACTGGAAATATAAAATTTATTTTTTCCTATTTGTGTGTTCGTTTGTGTTACTAGAGTAGCAAACGGTTTTCGATGCTGTTGTACAGATCTGGTCATATAAGAAATTTACTTTGTACAATAATAAAAGTAGTTTGATTATTTAATATTTCACCAGAGGTCAAAATGACCGATTTTAGGCAATATAGGTATAGCATATGTGAATACGGGGAGTGAAGGAGGGGGTGGGAGAGTAAGCAGCTACTATGATTAATAAACGTAGTTCTATGTGGTACAAAAAGTCAACAAATTTTTAAAGGCTGTGTCATAGTTTACACAATTGTGTTTGTACTCGAAATTGAAAAACGGTCAAAATGACCGCCTTCGGCAATCTAATGTTAAGTCTTCAATTTGTATTTATGTATCTGCCTGTTATCAAATCGATTCAATATTAATAGTTTCGTAATATATTAAACACGTGGGTAATTGCTTGGATAAAATCCAAATATTGATTTGGGGCCCAATTAACATTAAGTCGGTCGAAAATATATATGGGCTATGTCTGTATTTCTACAAAACACAATTACAATTTGAGCCAAATTTTGACAGCCCACTTCAAGTGGCTTGGAACTTAAATAGTTTACACCCCAATGCTATACTACTCAAAATTGCGGTACCTTTATATGGGGACTACCACAAAATGTAGACCTATGCCAAGAAATTTTAGCATGGAAATTGTGAACATTCTGTGGCAAATTATAGCCAATTCGGCTGTAAAATGTAGATAATAGATAAAAATGCATTAAACCGGGAGGTACGGTTATATGAGGGTTATATCAAAATATGGACCAACAGACTCCATTTTCCATACCAGTAGTTGTTTTGATATAAAAAAATATGTGAGCCTAATTTTGGCAGTCTACGTCAAGTGGTTCAGCATGAAAGTAGTTTTTGCTCAATATTGACATTTTTGCAATTATTTACGCATATATAATAATAATTATTATTGAAGCATTTTGATAACAGAAAACTGAAATAGGGTGCAAGATGCATTAGCTATTTCATATTGTATTTATTTACCCGATAAATACCATCTCTAATCCCAATGCCCGATTGAGACATTTTGCACAACATACCATATTGAGCCTGGAATTACGTGTATGGTGTTTTGTTAAAAGTGGCATCTGTTAAGTTTAGTTAAAATTGGTTTAGATTTTAATATAGTATTCATGCAACGAAATTTCATATAGTGCATAAAATGGTGTTACATTTAGCTTGATTCGGTTCAGATATAGATATAGCTCCCATATATATTTGTGTCCGATTTGATGTAAATGACGCAACATTCTTAGCAAACCAAATTAGGCTTAGAATTACGCCGTCTCAGCTTTGGTGAAATTGGTTTAGATTTATGTACAGCTCCCATATCTAACAAGTGCACAAAACATCAACCGCCCATTTCAAGTAAAGTGTACACCACGTACTGAATATAGTGTAGTTTTCACTCATTACTTTTTCATTTATCTAATGCATTATATAGTGTAAAACACTGTACTGTACCCGAACCGAAGTAGAAAGTGATACAGTTACTAACTGAAATACAGACGTAGTTACATATATAGCAGTACTATACAGCTCACGTTCCATAGCACATAATGATAAAAAAGTCAAACGAATATTAACTAGTTTTTCTCTATCTATGATAACCTGACAGATATTTGGAGAAAAAGATTAGTTAAACAAATATCTCGATACAACACGTATACCTTTTCTGTGTCGATTTTCATTGTAGCTCCATAGCTATAAAAGTGTTGTTGTGTATTTGATTTGCAATCGACAGAAAAAGTGAATAAAAGTTGTTAGCACAAAGTTTAGCAACAGTTGCCGAATTAGATTTTTCCCCTTGCACCATCTCCCTCATGCAAGCCAAATCAAGTTGAGAAACTAAATATTTTTACCTCCTACGAATTCAGTTGGAAATAAACAATCGTTTTGATTGCTAGGGCAATTTATTTACCATTCCAGATGAAGTATTCCTAATAACACAGACTGAGGCAAAGATATATACATATATATATATATATATATATAAATGTGTGCACTTGACCAAACACCACACTTTACTCAGCGATGTGTTAAGGGAGTATATAACAAATATCGATGTTGTTGTTACACATATTCGATATTTCACCGGTGCTAGTCTACTGACTACAAACTGCTGAACAATATTTTATGGACGAATGAACGAACGAACCACTTGAAGTCGGATGTGGAATTGTGTTTACAAGCCAGCCAGTCAGCAAATCAACTTGTATTGTTTTGAGTATAGAAAATTGTCAATATGTTAGATTTATTTAAGGCTATAAGAATCTTAAGGGTGGATTTTGGGACAATATGTTCTGTTGTCTTTTGCTTAAAAAATAATATTAAATCAATTAAAACTTGTGTATATATACGGTTAAAGAATTTATGAAATAGTCTGTGAATTCGCTAACAATATGACTTCCACACAAATCGCAATAAATTACAAGTTGAGACTTGAATAGTCTTCATTCATCATACCGCCAAACTGACTGTGTTTGCAAAAATCAATTGAAATCATGAAATTTTCCACATCATTGGCATCATTTTGCAATATCACTCATTTGTTGACGGTTGCCACATGAACTGCATTTTCTCTTTGACAGAACACTTTTCTTTGTCGTGTGCCGAATTAGCAGAGTGACATAAAAACTCAACCATTTTGTCATTTCACACAAAGACAGCAACACTTGATATTTGGATTTGGTTTCGGGCTCATCAGAGTACATTGTGACATGGGTATTCTGTCATCTCGTTTTTCTGGTGCCGGAAATCAGGTTTGTAGTTGTTGATGCAATTCACCCATTTGACAAACATCTGCTTGGGGATTCCTGTACATTTTCCATTTTTTTGTTTTTGCCACCACTGACTTCAAGAGAATTTAGTAGAGTGAAGTGACCAAAGTGACTAGGACAAATCATGAGGAAGCCTTAAATATTCATCATGTTTGCGGAAATCTGCAACAGTTTGTACAAACAAATCGCCTTAAACGATGGTAACATGTCGGTGAGTATTTATGTGATTAGTATCTATTTTCAATTAAAGACAGAATTGTCATACAGCCATTCCGCGAATTGAATTGGGCATAATTCAACTATTTCAACTGACAATTACTCCCTCTACATTTTGAGAAATTTGTGAAGGTATTATAGGAACAGTATAGTAGGACGAGACCGGCCATACCACACCCTACATAACTACCATTGAGATATAAGATTCTGCGAATCTATATTCCGAGCCTGGATATTATTTCAAAATGTTTGCATTCTCTTGACCGATCAGAAATAAAATATGAGATATTTATCTAAATGTGAATCTACCTATTCGTTCATTCGTTTGTTACAATGGGACAAATGTATGTAAATCACACAATTATCAATAGGTCATCCGTTGGGCTATGTCTGTACTTCTAGAAAATGCAACTACGTAATTATATGCTTAATTTTGTACGTTGTGCAAAATTTGAAACCAATCTGACTAGCATGAGGAGTTTGATGCCCAATTTACATAAAATCGGGCGAAAATATATATGGAAGCTATATCCAAATATGAACCGATTTCAACGAAACTTGTCGCAGGTTAGGATATATTAATTTCAGTACGTTTTGTTCCTATCAGCCATATATTGGTTCCTTGGTGCGTCAATTACTTAAAATCAATCTATAATATAGATCGATTTTCACGAAACTTGGGACACATCATTCTGGACTAAATTCAATACGCTATGCCAAATTTCGTTAAAATCGAAAAATATATGTGGACTTTGGTGCACCATTTACATTAAATCGTACGAAAATATATATGGAAGCTATATCTAAATCTGGACCGATTTTCACGAAACATGGCAGACATCACTCTAGGATCAATTCAGTACGTAATGCCAAATTTCCTTAAAATCGAAAAATATATATGGACTTTGGTGCACCATTTACATGAAATCGGACGAAACTATATATGAGAGCTATATCTAAATCTAGACCAATTTTCTCGAAACTTAGCAGACATCACTCTAGCCTCAATTCAGTTCGTAGTGCCAAATTTGGTGCAAATCGAAAGATATATAGGGACTTTGGTGCACCACTTACATGAAATCGGTCGAAACTATATATGGGAGCTATATCAAAATGCGAACCGAATTTCACGAAACTTGTCAGACATCATTCTAGGCTCAACTCAGTACGTTATACCAAATTTCGTGCAAATCGACGGCTTTATGGGGTCTTTGATGTACCATTTACCTTAAATCAGACGAAAATATATATGGGAGCTATATCTAAATCTGAACCGATTTTGCCCAATTTCAATAGTGTTCGTCCTTGGGCCAAACAAGTGAGCTGTACCAAATTTTATCCAAATCGGATTATAAGTGCGACCTGTACATTGTATACAATTTAACACCAACAGACGGACTGACGGACGGACGGACATGCATAAATCGACTCAGAAGGTGATTCTATGCATATTCTCAAAATGAACTATGGGTCTATCTCGTTTTCTTTTGCCTGTTACAAACATGTGCACAAAGACATAATACCGAAAATTATATGCGTCGTCCGTGGCCACAACCGGAACTTAATGTCAATTTCAACGCGATCATCGCGACATTTATGCGCTCTATTGTGATAACGGTAAGATTAAGCAATAGCAGACTACGTGAATGTGAACTCCTCTTGGGTCTGGGTCCATTTGATCCAAAAAATGGTGATAATTCTTTCCTTTCTTCGTGAAAAACAGACAAAAAAAAAGGTTTTGGTCCATTTCATGCCCTAAACATTAATCGATCATTACCAAAAACAATACGTGCCATCTTTAGCCAGAACAGGTTTTGCATTCAAGATTCATGACGATTGGTTCATAACTGTGCCCTGTATCGTGTTTACAAGATATAATGGACAGACGGACACACGTGTCAGCTAGTCGAAATATGACGATCTGTATACTAAGATGTGGGTCAAGGACACAATGCTATAATACGCTTATAACATGGTTGGGTAAGGTATAATTAGTTTTGTTAAAAATTCTGCTAGCAATTTCAAAATATCAAAAATGTACCATGGATAGAAATGTTTGCCCACCAAGAACTTGGTATACCACAATACAGCTACTTCGATCGGAAAAGGTGCCTCGAACCATATATCTTAAATGGTGGTTTTATATAGAGGTTATATCAAAACATTTACTCAGCGAGAACGTGGAAGGTCGAAAATGCGAATAAAGCCTTTAAAGTATAGAAAATAGTTATATGGTGGCCACTTCAATACCTGGACCAGATTGAAAATTGTCTCCATAGAAATGCTTACCCACCAACAACTAGAAATGTCAAATTGCAGCTAATTCGCTAAAAATTGTGCAAAGGTTCCTCAAAAAAGTTTGCAAGACCTTATGTGGGTCTAGGACAAAACATGAACCTATAAGGAACATTTTCGTCAAAGTAATTTCTTTCATCTCTACCCAATTCCGTGGATTTGCAAACGGAATGACAAATTCGCATAGGGCCATAGGACAATAGAGCGGGACCTTAACATGGGGGTCATTCCATAATATGACAATATATCGAAAATATTCTGCGATTAATTATTATACCACTAAGAATTCGGAATTTCAAAATACAGTCATTCCCTTTTGAAAATAATTCTAACAGCTTTAACACCATGAAAATTTCTTATACTTACTAGCAAAAAATGCTTCCCACAATAAATTCAAATTTTACTTATACCTAATGTGTTCTTCTGTGTATGTGTAAAATTTTAAAACTGTATATGATTTTCTTCTGATCAGAAATATAGGGTCTGCCAATATATTTCGGAATGTTGCAAATGGAATAATAGGAAATATGTATGTCCTCTGATATGATTCAGTCTTCTCGAATTCTATATTTTAAGTCTTTATAAAATATTTAAGATTGACTCTTCCAAAGGTACTCGTTCGGCACAACTATGTTGTCATTATAGCTTTGTTTAGTCCCAAGAGTATTGTATTGGACCTCGACCCACCTTTAAGTATACCGATATCTCGACTATCTAGGTCGATATAGATTTGGACCAATTGTCACGAAAGTTTGCATGTAGAATGGGTTCTGGCCAATGAAGCAGCCTATTGTTTTTGGTAATTATCCGTTAATATTTAAGTTTTTCCTGGTCGCTCTAAAGGCCGCTGTTTTTATGAAGATCGGTCAACTTAACCCAAACTTTTGTGTGAAAAATTACAAAAAAATTTGCATTTTATGACGAATATATTTGCTCTTGATGGACATATACCCGAGAAAATGATAGTATATCCAAGAAAAGTGGTTAGCCTTTAAGTTGATACCAATTATATTGTTTTTGGTACTCGGATGTGGGAGTTATAAACTAATATTTGAAGGTGTCTATTTGTTATGATATTGTTTAGTATTATTTACCTGGAGAAAACAAGATTTGGAAAATATACCATTGTTAGAAAGTGGAGCTGCTGATCTATAATCGACCATGAGGGTGCTAATATCGCAATATATATATTTCTTAGGCTTAGAATAAGAACCACAGAAAGATAGATATCCGTGGTCGGCTTCGTCCGACTGTACTGCTCCGCTCACTTGTTTTTTATTATTATTTGAAACAATTCCCATGTAGCCCCTCGAAGGGCCTTCTCTCAATATACGCTTTAATATTTCTTTATTAAAAAATTGGGTAATAATATATTAGTTTGCAACACAATGATTACTAACTCTCTTGATGAAAATATTTATGACAATACCAATTGTTATATTACCCCACACTGCGTATACGTATCGCCATCATTATCAGATCAGAAAATATAAATCATACGCCATGCGTTGGTTGCTTTGATGTTTGTCAACCCCAATGCTGCTGTTGAAATTGCAATTTATTATATGTATAAGTGTGTGTGTATGTGACATTGAAATTAATTTCATATTTCATTAAAATAATTATGTTAAATGTTCACTTGTGTGAAATATTATTACAAACACTGGCTTTGTTTTTAAAGCCACATTGAGTACCGAGTGACAAAGCGATGCAAGTGGAAGAAAGCAATAACAATAACAAAAGCTGGCAACATATAATTAATTATTCTATATAGATGGCTTTTGTAAACAATTGTGATTGTTTTTGTGTTAAGTTATAAATGCAATCACATAAATTTTCACAGTTGAGTTTTCCTGCAATGGTCAACCAGTCATTCCGGCAGCCAGTCTGCCAACACGCCGGTCGGACGCAGCATGCTTCCAAACTGACCACAAAAGACATTCATGCTGGTGCATAATGTTTTTTGTTTGTTTGTGTTTTTGTTGAAATTCCTTTCTAGTTTGGTTGTCGTAATTCATATAGCATATTAATTGAATTATTTGATTTATGTATTAAATCACATATTCTGACTCATAAATACACACACAAACACACACACATACGTGTGGCCATCGCAGCTGGTTGTGTGTAAGTTTACAATGCTGTCATTAAATACGTTTGTGACAATGCTGCTGTTGTTGCTGCTGTTGTTGCTGCTGTTGCTGATACCCTCCACAATAGCATGTGAAACAGGCGTGCACATATATTAAGTTTGTTGATGCGAAGTTAAGCCTCGTGATCTTTTAAAGCTCTTATGCACAAAAGAGTAATATATCGTTGTCGGTTAAATACGTATTCGCTTTTTATACCCTCCACAATAGCATTCCGAACCCTAAAAAGTATAAACACACTAAAGTCAATAAAATTGCAAAGATAGTAAATGCTGCGTAACTTTTTCAAAGATAAAGATATCGCTTTTTTTTAACATAAGCATTATTATGAAATGAATACTAATTAATGAATAAGGGAATTTTGTCAATTTTTGCTTGGACAAAACTAAAGGAACTCTACAGCACAAACAGATGAGCTCTAATTTTTTTGTTATTTTTAACGTTATAATTACTATGTTTTGTTTTCTACACCTATTTCGATTACACTGTGCAACACAAAAAATTATTTCCTGGAAATTCCAGCATATTATGAAAGAGGGGCTAAAAAAGAAGAAGTGTGTATCGGCGTTTTGAAAGTTTACGTCGGGGGTAACCTAATCCTTTTCAAGAAT
>NW_026887956.1:0-9340 GCF_032173495.1 Musca vetustissima | reverse complement strand
CGTTGGAACCTGTTGGGTTCATTTGTTTGTCTTTGCCTTTGTTTTTCTTTGCAATGGAAATGTTTATTTTCCCCCAATCCTTTCAAGAATATTTCTTTACTTTGATGTTTTTGTTCATGTTTCTGGTCGTCTAGAATTTTTGGGTGTATCATTATTTGCAAACGCTTTTCTGGTATGTATCATAAACAAAACAGCCTCTAATGTTTTAATTCAGAGTAGAAAAAAACACGTTGCATAATACATTAATGTAAATGACCGATAATTTTCGGCTTTAGTTTATTACTAAAGAGTAAATAAGTATTTAGTCGGGTCTACACACAGTTTTAATTACTTAATTAGTCTTAAAAATAATTTAAGCACCATTTTGGTTTAGATTATCATGAGATTAATGTGTTGATATGTATCGGCCATTTTTGGCCACTAGAGATGTCACACACATGCAAGGTGTGTGGTGTGTACATCACATTGGATTTTCTCAAAGTATCTCATCTCAGAAATATAAACACAGATATGTCATTGTTGTGTAATACATATTTAGATTCTTTTAAAATGTCTACTTTCAAGATGTTATCCCTTTGTGGAATATGTATCACAATATCTCAGGTAAATGAAAGCTTCTACATTTAAAATCATTTCAACATGTTACTATAAATGCTACAATGTCAAGGCAATCTATTGTGGAGAGAGAGAGAAATTATAGACGAGCAGAAGGGAGTCTTTATAGGCCAGCTGAAGGGAGTCTTTATAGGCGAGCTGAAGTGAGTCTTTATAGGCGCGCTGAAGGGAGTCTTCTTTTAACGCAGAATAACCCCACCTCAAATATGTTTATCTCCGCCAACAACATGAGGTTGACTGACTTCGGGGCAGCAAAAACATGGAAGTTAGCATCACTAGATTCACTCATCTCGATATACACAAGGCCACCTGGATTTCTCACGATCAAACAACAGAAAATTTAATAGATCATGTTGTGATAGATGGATGGCATTCGTCCAGTGTTTTAGACGAGGAGAGAATATCGATACGGATCATTATCTTGTGGCAGCAATGAACAAGCAGCAAAGGTGCGATCTAACACAAGATGGAAACCTGCGAAGTCAACATGTAGAAGAAGCCTACTCCGCTCAACTCAACAATTTTCTAGGCGAAGCACACTGTCCCGATAACAATAATAAAGAAGCACAATAGCAAGATCTACAGGAATCTTAACAAAATCCAGAAATTTTACCAATGGGTAAAATACCACACCGAAGGCTTTGGTTCATACACATCCTTCTGTAGAGATAAAGAAGGAAACCTGGTGACAGATATAGACAGCGTGTTGAGGATCTGAAGAAACATTTTGAAAAGCTTCAGCTTCAAACAGTAGCGGTGAAGAGGATACCCCGGAACAAATAATAGATGACGGTATAGAGTGTATACCACCTAGTCAAGATAAGGTCAGAATAGCAACCAATCGGCTGAAGAACAATAAAGCACCAGATGCCGATGGGTTACGAGCCGAACTATTCCTCGGAAGTTCAGCATTCTGTGTCCCGTGCACAAAAAAAGATGACAAGACGATATGTGCCAACTATAGAGAAATTAATCGTCGACTACAAAGACGGATTCGACAGCCCAATCCGTTCGGATTGAAATCCATGTTTGCGTTTGTTATTCCAGTAAAATTAATACGGCTATGTAGGATAACTTTAATTGGCACAAGGGCAGAAGTTAAAGTCGGAAAGGCCTCTCGAAGCCCTTCAATAACGAGGATTCCAACAAGGCGAAGACGACTTTCAGCTCTTCTATAGGAAGACCTTAAACTCGTCTATAATAATACCTCTAGCTCTTCTTTAAGAAGACTTCTAGCTCATCTATAAGAAGACTTCAAACCCTTCTATAAGAAGAGCTAAAGCTCGTCTACAAAAAATACATCAAGCTCATCTATAAGAAGACCTCACGCTCTTCTATTTCCAATAGAAGACCTCAAGTTCTTCTATAAGAAGATCTTAAGTTCTTCTATAGAAGAAGTCCTCAAGCTCGTCTATAAAAAAAACCTCAAGCTCTTCTATAAAAACACATCAAGCTCTTTTCTAGAAGAAGACCTCAAGCTCTTCTAGAAGAAGACATCAAGCTCTTTTCTAGAAGAAGGCCTCAAGCTCTTCTAGAAGAAGACCTCAAGACCTCTTCTCTAAGAAGACCTCAAGACCTCTTCTATGGAAGAAGACCTCAAGAGCTCTTCTATGGAAGAAGACCTCAAGAGCTCTTCTATGGAAGAAGACCTCAAGAGCTCTTCTATGGAAGAAGACCTCAAGAGCTCTTCTATGGAAGAAGACCTCAAGAGCTCTTCTATGGAAGAAGACCTCAAGACCTCTTCTATAAGAAGACCTCAAGACCTCTTCTATAAGAAGACCTCAAGACCTCTTCTATAAGAAGACCTCAAGACCTCTTCTATAAGAAGACCTCAAGCTCTTCTATAAGAAGACCTCAAGCTCTTCTATAAGAAGACCTCAAGCTCTTCTATAAGAAGACCTCAAGCTCTTCTATAAGAAGACCTCAAGCTCTTCTATAAGAAGACCTCAAGCTCTTCTATAAGAAGACCTCAAGCTCTTCTATAAGAAGACCTCAAGCTCTTCTATAAGAAGACCTCAAGCTCTTCTATAAGAAGACCTCAAGCTCTTCTATAAGAAGACCTCAAGCTCTTCTATAAGAAGACCTCAAGCTCTTCTATAAGAAGACTTCAAGCTCTTCTATAAGAAGACCTCAAGCTCTTCTATAAGAAGACCTCAAGTTCTTCTATAAGAAGACCTCAAGCTCTTCTATAAGAAGACCTCAAGCTCTTCTATAAGAAGCAACTACATTGGCTAGGTCATGTTGTGAGAATGGATGTCAAAGGCACATAAAAGCGAGCCATCTGATGGTTCACGCAGAAGGGGAAGACCACGAATTCGATGGTATGATCAAGTGGAAGACAACATCTCGGAGCATGGGCTTTCAAATGAGAAGAGCTGCTCATAAGACCGACGCACCTGGAAATTGTTTTCAAGCTCGCCTTATGGAAGAAACGTTCTGTCAAAAGTCAGCTAAGTAAGCAACCCCTCTCTAATTTGCTTTATCACATTCTTATGGGGTGTTAAATCTAAGTGGCTTTAATTTGGTATAAAGAGTTCTGGAATTCTGGCTTATATACAAATTTGTGCTATGTATACGCAGTCTCAGTTCAGGTGTCAGTGTATATAAAACCCTACGTAAAAGTTCCGCTTCTTTTATACATTTCAACAGAATTTTCTCATGGGAGTGCCTTTAATTTGGCTATAATTTTCCACCTCTCAGTATCTTGTTGAGCTGAAGCTAATATTTATCGGATTTGAGACAAGAAATAGATATCTCAAAAACTCTCTATTTTCAAATCTTCTATTCCACAAAAACTTGGCACAATATCCTGCCCACAGACTGTTAAACACACATTGAAATATAAACACAATTAAAATCTTACACAGTAAGCAAATTGTATGTTCTTCGTCATTATTATCATTGTCATAATCGTCGTCATCATCACTGCAATTTTAAATGACAAAAAGTACAACAGCAACAACTAAATTACGAAGATCTTGAAATGGTGCATTCACATTGCGGTAGTGCATATCGCAAGGATTATGCAAATTTTGTGACTGTGTCAGTTGCAGAATGAATTCGAAATGAACGACTTTGTGTCACAATAAGAGCCCCGGTTAAATTGTATGTTGTGGTAATGAAAGATAATTTTGAATGCTTACATTAAGGTTGCAGTTTTAGCAAAAAGGACAAATGCACACACACATACATATGCACGTTCTCAACCACACCCAAAAAACCCATGACGAGACATTTCAAGGAAAATTCTTTAAAGTATTTTTGTGGTACAGGTAAGCCACAAGAAATTGGATTTAAATGTCTTTGCCAAAAAAAAAGAGAAAAAGTAGCCAAAAAAATTAAACAACTTCAGTATTTTGTGTATGTGGTAGGCACCACTTTATGCTAAGTAACAAAACTTGAACTGTGTATTGGAGCACCTTTCACATGGCATCATACCGGATACTTATACTGGGGAAAAACTTACTTAAAGTTAACATGGAAACCTAAACTTTTCTCCGGCCCCAATTATGGAAGTAAAGAATGAAAAGAAGAAGAAGAAGAGAAAAAACTAATTCCATCAAGCCACTAGAATGACAAGCAGCAATAACCAAGCAACTTAAAACATCACTTAGACCCATTTATATATATAAATACTATATATAGATATATACGTATGTATATGTGTGTGGCCACACAAAGTGGTAATGTATGTATGTCGGCTGATGATATTGACACAGCTCGTTCAAATGTCAGTGCCTTTTCAAGTGTTTAATTGGCAAAGTGCCATTATAGAAACAGCTGAGCAGAAAAAAGAGTGAAAAAAAAAACAGAAAACTGAAAAAAATACGACTGACCCAATTGAAATGGCAAATGTTTGCCAGTTTGCAATTCTGGGTATCATATTGCAAATGAGACAAACAATAATGAAACGTGGCACTGAAATTTTGACATTAAAAACATGGCAAAAACAAAAAAACAAAGCAAATAACTGACATACTGAAAGACAAAATGGTTATTGTTTTTTGTTCTGTTTGTTCGTTTGTTTGTTTCTATCTTAATTTGACACAGAAAAAACATTGAACAAATATTTTAATAATTGTTATGAGCCATTCGTTTTCATGTGACAGAAAGAAAAAAATGTAGCTACAAAGCAATTTTAATTTGGCAACAGATGTCAAATAGTTGACATATATGTGGCAATGTATAACAGTTATATTTGATGTCTTTGTACACGAACTCAAAAGACATAGTTATTACAATTTTTATTTTATAATATAAAAAAAAATATTTTGATTGATATGCTAATTTGGGAAAATAGGAGGACTTAATGAGGATATTGCATGCTGTCTTCACAGTATAAATGTAAATAATTTGTTGCAAATTATTTTATATATTTTCAAGGTGGTTTATACTTGTATCCCTTGTAATAACGAACACATTGGAAAATTCGACGTTTATAATAGTAAAATGTATTTTTTTTTTTAACTGCAAAAACATTTTTATAGACATTTTTTTTGATATTGTGGTCGTAACAACGCACTATAGATCAAATGACCACTTTTTCTGTGCAAAATTAATAGCGGCAACAGAATCATAGTTTTCGTCATGAAATTTGGACCAACGGATTTTTTTGTTACTAGAATTGTTATTGTTGAATTTGGAAGAAATCGGTTCAGATTTGGATATAGCTCCCATATATATTTTCATCCGATTTCAGGTTTAAGATGCACCAAATCGGTAATATAAAACGGATTACGATGAACTTTGGTCTGTATGATTCTTTTGAGTCTGCAAATATGTGTGATGAATTTGGAAGAAATCGGTTCAGATTTGGATATAGCTCCCATATATATCTCATCCTATTTCATGTTTAAGATGCACCAAATCGGTAATATACAACGGATGACGATGAAATTTGGTTTGTACGATGTTTTTTTTAGTCTGAAAATAAGTGTGTCGAATTTGGTTCAAAGCGGTTCAGATTTAGATATAGCTCCAATATGTATGTTCTATCCGATTTCAGGTCTAAGTAACTCCAAACCCACAAAATACATCCGATCATCGTAAAATTTAGTTTGCTTGTTTTTATAGGCTAAAAACAACTCAGAAACATTTGGTTCAGATCGGGTCAGATTTACATATAACATCCATATATATGATCCATCCGATTTCACGTTTAAACCACGCCAAAATCACAATATACACCTGATCATAACGAAAATCAGAAAGATTCAAATCGTATCTGATTTAGATATAGCTCTTATATATATATATATATATATATACTATTTCAACTTAAACCACGTGAACCACTTAAACCACATTACACGACATTGAATATTTTTATTTAAAAATACTTATCGGCTTCAAAAATAAATAAAAATTAAAAATCGCCGATTGTAATTACAGCTAAAAGTATATTTTTGTTAAAGAAAACATGAAAACCACATAACTTCTTTATATTCGAGAAAAACAAAGTGTTCGACTATTTTGGGAAAACGTTCGATTATTGTGTAATGAAAAATCTTCAAATCACACTTAACTACATTTTCAACATTGTAACTATTTATTCAAAACCAAGTTTGATGTTTGTTTTTACTAATTAGGAAAACATTTATTCAGGCGGCATTGACATATTTCAAGCATTTTCTGAGATATGGGGGTGGTCCACATCAGACGCATAGTCCACATTACCCGAAGTTACTGTAAGGGTTTCGAGGAAACCGTTATAAGCTATATTGTTCATTTGTTGCAAGACCGTCAAAAATAAAAACTCGTGATTTTTTGAGTTAATGATGCAGAATTTTTCGCTACATCAGATTTCATGTTCTGCTAATGATGATGTAAACGATTTATATGAATATCTTTTACGCACTATGATTGAGAATCTGAAGAATTTCATCTGTTCTATTTAAGAAATAGTATAATCTAATGATACTTGGAGTATGGTTCAATAAATTAAATACGAAAAGGACACACAGTGAGGAAAGTTCAAAAGTCGGACGGGCCGACTATATGATACCTTTCACCCCTTTGGGTACATACACGAGATGCTCATATGTAACCATTGAAATGGAAACTGACGAAATTAACTGCGTACATATATATTTACATAAAATCGGACGAAAATATATATGAGAGCTATATCTAAATCTGAACCGATTCCAACACAACTTCGCATATATCAATCTGTACCTAATTCAGTGAGCAAAATGTTGTCTTAATCGGACAAATATTTACAGTATAGTGCTCCATTTATATAAAATCGGACCATAATATATTTGGCAGCTATAACTAAATCTGAACCGATTTCAATAAAAAAAAACTATATATATGGGAGCTATATCTAAATCTGAACCGATTTCAACAAAACTTTGCATTCATCAATGAACTAATTTAGAACGTTGTGCAAAATGTTGTCTCAATCGGACAAATATCGACAGTATGGTGCATCATTTACATAAAATTGGAGGAAACTATATATGGGAACTATACCTAAATCTGAACCGATTCGAATAAAACTTAGCATGTATCAATCCAGAGCCAATTCAGTACGCTGTGCAAAATTTTGTCTCAATCGACCAATATTGGCAGTATGTTGCACCATTTACCTAAAATTGGACGAAACTATATATTTCGCAGACGTCAACCTACAGTAATTTTTATACGGATGTCAGCCTGTAGTAACTTTAATACAGTATGTAAAATTTTGTCTCAATCGGAAAACATTGACAGCATGGTGCATCATTTACATAAATTCAGAGGAAACTATATATGGGAATTATATCTAAATCTGAACCAATTCCAGCGAAACTTCGCATACATAAATTTGGACCTTGGTACTCCATTTTACATAAAATCGGACGAAACTGTATATGGGACCTATATCTAAATCTAAACTGATTTTAACAAAACTTGTCACATATCAATCTAGGCCTAATTCAGTACTCTGTGCAAAATGTTGTCTCAATCGGACCAATATTGGGAGTTTGGTGCACCATTTATATAAAATCGGACGAAACTATATATGTACGCTATATCTAAATCTGAACCGATTTTCTTCAATTTCAATAGGGTTCGTCCTTGGCCAAATAAGTGACATGTGCCAAATTGGATCATAAATGCGACATGTAATTTGTTCACAAAAATCGAATCAGAAAGTGATTCTATGCATATCCTCAAAAGAAAACATGGGTCTATCTCGATTCCTTTGGCATGTTACAAACATATGCACAAAGACATAATATCCTGCACCACAGTGTGGTGAAGGGTATAAACATAGATATTGTGTCCCTTAATGGGTTATTTACAAATGTGGAGATTTAATATTAAGAGATGAACATATATAAAAAAGGTATATGAATAAATTTAAGACTTAATTGAGAATGATTCAATTTTTTAAGCTCAATGACAAAGTGAACTCTCATATTGATTATCAAAAGAAATGGTATATCTTAAATTGTAATGGTATATCTTATATATCACTACAAATCAATTTCAAATAATTGAATTCAAAATATAAAATTAAAATATGATGCTTAACAATTCCAATATGGTTTAAGCAAGTATAAGCAAGCTGGCCAGCAAGAAGCAATCGTCCACAGAATGATTTTATTTTTTTAATGGTGGATAAAAATGTAAGTAATGGAGAGTGATAATGTTGCAAGCTATGAATAAGATGTTATCGATATTTTTGGAATAACAAAATAAATATAATTTAACAAAACTTTTTTTCTCAACATTCAAGTGTCAAATACTCCTTCTATTTGTCGAAATAGGATGGGGTTTGTTGTTCTTTAGAATTTTCGAATTAACGACTTAACAGAAAGACGTATAAGCCAGTCTTGCGTTATTGAGTGATCCATACAATTCGTTAATATGTACATATCATGGGTTCTATTTACTGGTTTAAATGTACTGAATATACAGAAAAAAAACGTTCACTTACCCATGTTCAAAAATCGAAATACCAAGTTTCATCGACGTCTGCATATCCTGAAAATAAATAGAAATATACACATATCGTTATAATAGAAGAAATTGGAACTGACATGTTTGTAAAAAATATGTCTCATTCTCAAAGAATGGTATATTAATTTATAAAAGTTTGTTGTAGAATAAAACAAAATAAATTATTTCCTACATTTACAATAAATACCGTATAATGTAAAGGATAATAGAAGAAGCTTTTTTATTAAAATCCACCTCAGAAAAATTAAATTCATATATAAATACTGTCATTCACACTCAAAAGAATAATTGAGCGCAAACAAGCTAACGTACTTAAAAAGCTATTGTTGCATTCATATCGTACAAGGATAACTTCCAAAAAGGTAAATGGAAAATGAAAGAAAGAATAAAAGAAAGCCACACATTGATACTATAATGGAAAAATGGAATTTTTACAATTATGTTTTAACATACAAATACATTCCATGGCCATTTTCGAATATTCTAGTTGCACTTTCTAACCATGTCGGGATCTCAGTGAATAAGGTTCAGCATATGTCCATGTCATATAACGCAACGAATAATTGTCGATCCGCAGTTTTCGAAGTAAATTAAAGTAACTTCGCATGTATAGCTATTATGTGCGAGCTCTAAAATGACGGGACAAATTAAAAGTTTGCTTTATACGGTGGTGGATATATAAATACCAGTCAAGTCTGTTTATACCCTTGACCACACTGTGGTACAGAATATTATGTCGTTGTGCATATGTTTGTAACAGTCAAAAGGAAAC